>NC_135227.1:4148947-4406447 GCF_052324685.1 Brachyhypopomus gauderio | reverse complement strand
GGCATTTTCCCCGTACACGCTGCACCCAAGAGAAACGGCCTTTTTCCACTTCAACAAACGCCGAAAGAGCAATGAAATAAAGCCGGCGGAGATCACGGGGAGAGAAGCGTAGCTAGGCAGGCAGCGGCGGGCGGAGAGGGCTCCTCCCAGCCCACGGGCGCCGTGCAGAAATACAGCCCCGCACACACCCGCTAATGAAAGCTGGAGAGGCCGTCTAACGTGAGAAGGGAGACATTTCCATGCTTGATCTGTTGAAGCAGTTGTCAAGAGGTTAAGGTGAAGGCCAATCTAGCTATAGAGGAGCTCGGATTAAAGTCTTTGAGATATGGATCCACGGCCTCTATGGCTGTGAGTACCAGGCTTAAGTATCATATCCGTGGACAGACCGATCGATAAACCCCGCCCCCCTCCACCCCACCCCCCCCCCCCCCCTTCTCCCTCCCCCAATCTTCAAGTAGATTTTGGTGAGGCTTTCGTGGGATTCCCGTCTCTGCCCTAATGACACGCTGAGAGCACGATCGTTTAGACTTTGCTTCGATCACACCGCCGTTGATGGACTGTTTCGGAACTCCTCTCTAGTTCTCCTCCAAGGAGAAGAAGAAGAAGGTAGCTTTTGTTAACATGGCAATGGAAAGCCGATTTCAAGTATTATTTCAGCAAATCTGGAATGAAGTTTGGTTTAGGAGCAGACCGTGATGTCCTGTTTACTTGGAACTGGTTTTTAAAATTTTTTTATGTGAAACAAACAGTTTAAGACGGGCACGTCCAGACAGGCCTCACTGAGTTTTGAGGACTTCCTACAGAACTCGTACGAAACTCTCCATAGCGTTCCTCCAGCGACGTTAGCTCTGCACTACTTCCGGGAAACTCATCACTAATAGTTTTCAAAACCAATTTAATCTCACACCCTCTGACGACAAAGCGAAGAAGCCATCTCCTGTGACATTTAGGAATGTCAAAAGCCTTTTGATCACTGATTGAGACACAACATGAATCAAAACGATCGATTGCCCCTCTAACTCAAACAAAGGGACGTATCCTTGAAACAAGGGTGGTGGAACCCCCGACGGTTTTGCCAAAACCACATTTCAGCGGTAACTGTGTTTACAGAGTAAACACAACCAGCAACAGTTAATTATGCTACTACTACCATTGCAGACAAAATAAACAAACACAAATAAATAAAGGCAACATTACAATTGTGCTTTCTGTTAATGTTCTAGAGTTCTGTGATTTCACTCTTTCCGTTCTGAAGTGGCTTCGGCACATCCAGAGACCATAGCAGGCTTGAAAAGAACCATAACAACGCTGTGAAACTGAAGCAACACTGCACATGAAAACTATCGGCAGACGGTGGCCAAAATAACTGTGAATATAACCCGACACGCAACAGAGTAATAATAGTCGTGGCGGTTTTAGAAGCGGTTCCGTGTCATTTTAAGAGCAGCCCGTAACACAATAAGAATGACTGGCACACGTACAGGGCTGCATTAAACAATATGAAAACTACAGATCCCAGAACCAGTCAGCACCGTTGGGTGTTTCTGGTTCATTCATGCATCTGTTTTTATGTTTTCTGGGAGGAACAGGGGAAAGTCCAACATATGCGTCGCGCGTGGAAATAAATGTGGCTGACCCAGCGTCCACCAGAGACGGGGAGATGAACCTCCCACAAAGGCCCTTTCATTGTATGATCTGGTGGGTCACCATTCAAATTCAATTTCTTGCTCTGAGTCAAAGATGCTGTTTGGCAGTCGGTCCAGGAGACACAGAGATGAGAGAGAGATCAGTCTGATAATATATAGTCTCCAACTCTCTCCTCTCGATGACCTAACTAGAACCAAATGGCCTCCTTGGCTAAAACGTTGAGAAACAATAAACGTCTTTCTTGGCCACTTCTGTTTACTTAGAAAGCAATTTAAAGTTTCTAATTAATCACCACCAACCGTATGATGTTACTTGAGATGCATTCTGTTCTAACCAAATCAGAGCTCACAACAGCTGCTTTAAATAGACACGGTTAGAGAGGGATCTCTCTGCCATAGTGTATCACAATGCTTTCATTAGTGTGTCATTTTGAATTTCCAGCAATGGCTGCCAAGAGATTATTGCTGACACAATACTGTAAACTGTAAAAGATGCAGAGGGCTGCTTTATTGCCTTGCCATCCTTATTCTGGCAAATCTGACATACACACAGTGCCAGAGTCTAAGCATACACAGGCTGAGGCTAAACTACAGAGAGAGAGAGAGAGAGAGAGAGAGAGAGAGAGAGAGAGAGAGACATATGGAACAGGAAAGTGGAAAGTGCTTCTCCTGACCCTGGGAAAGACCTATACAGACAGGACAATGAAACTCAAAATGACATCAAAGGCAGCCATGGTGACTAAATGCATGGTTTCTGGGGCTGCAGATATGGATGTGGTCAAATCCAGGCCTGACTTCAATAATATTATGACCATGACCCTTTTTGGAATTGTTGGTGGTGATGTATCTCCAAGCCAGTCATACTAGTCTTTGCGCTTGGATACACATAAGACATTCGAACAGGCCACAGTAACTGATGACTTGGTCTTCTTGTGAGCTCGATGAACTCATACTGGTGGTGGCCTGTGTTTGTGAACTACCAAAGTCTAGGATTACATGCACATTATCCACCCCGTTCAGAAAAGGAAAAAGACACACAGGATTGTCTTTTTTGTTTCTGTCTTGCACTTACTTTTTTCAACCATTATTGATCAAAGATCTGAAAGGAAGTATTTAAGTAAAACTGGGATCGGTCTTTAACTTGTTAGCTTGGTTACTTCAGTATGTCAGATAATACTCAGATAATACTACACAATAATACTCATAAAAATGTTTTCAAAGTATCCACTCCTATACTTTGTCATTATATATTTAGTAGTCTAATTTAGTCTGTTTACCTAATTAAACGGTCAATTCATTTTCTGAACAGTTTTAGCAGATGTAACGCTGTTTTCTGCATGTTTCATCAATACTGTTAGACCTACACGTAACAAACTGCAAAAAAGACAGTGTAAAAACAGTGAAATGGTATTAAGGACACTCGAAGATGCAGCACGTTTCTCATATGAATCGGTGAGCGTTATTAGCGACTTGAGAGCCAAGACTGACAAAAAGCTTAATGAAAGTTGGGGAAAAGCTCTGATGAATGAAACAGCGCTTAGAAGGCAGCGCACAGTTAGAAGCCACTTTAGGTAGCGGCCTGGAGGCATGGTCTCGTTTCGTCCTCTTTAAAACCATTTCAGCACCATTCCTAATGAAAAATAAAAGCAATAAAGCAACCTGTAATTATGTTTTCACACGAGGGGCTCCGGCCCTATGATGTTGCATTTTATTATGAAAGAAACAAAGTAAAAATATCTCTCTCTCTCCCTCTCTCTCCCTGTGTGTGTGTGTGTGTGTGTGTGTTTGTTTTGTGTGTGTGTGTGTGTGTGTTTCAATTTATAGGAATTGTGTACTATGACTATGTTCTCATGTATAATAGACGCTATAATAATCCTACATGTATATCACTTCATAATGAATAATACAGAATAATACAAATAACGACTAGAGTAAAACTGTTGCCAGCTCTTTCGATTAAATTACGTGGCGGTTTATGGAGATCACGGCGTGCTTTTGTGTCCAGTTTAACGTCCTTGCAGATGGCCAAAAGAAAGAGCCGAGGAAGGAAGAGCACGATCTTGATCGTGTAATATCCCGAGAGGTTCGGGGCCAGCTAAAAACGTGGCGTCCAAGCGCCCATCTGAAAGGTCTGAGTAACTGCGTTTCAAGGCTCTGCCCTGTTTGCGTGGCGTGTTGACCGGGTCTGGACAGTGAAAGTTCTTTCACACTGTTTAAAAAGCACACGTTCTAGCGCAGAGTGAGAAGGCGGCCTGCTTCCAAAAAGAAGCACGGGGGGATCGCCGCTTACCTCGGTGGAGAACAAATCTCTATAGCTATGGCACTAAAGCAAGCCAGGAGCCGATGACTGGGATTTAATCAGTGAGCCAGTCTTTTACACGTATTTTAATGTCGGTGTAGACATAACGCAATGGCCAATGACTGACAGGACCACGTGGCATAAGTCTATGGAAGCATCCAGGACCCACTGGAAACGTTCCTGATCTGTCTGATCACAGCGGTATTAAGGTCATGTTGTACAAGCACTTAGTAGCACGAAAATCATTATTACACATTCCCATTCATCGCGATTCATATTTATTTTAAGCGAAACGTGTTTTCGCGCAAAGGCCTCTGTCACTAAGACAGAAAGAAAGAAAACTTTAATTTTTCCTGAGAAGTAGCTATGCGTTGTATAGCCAAGTGCTTTAACATCTTGTAACTCGCCCCAAGTGAGCGTCACCGGAAAAGCATCAGCAGAAAACCACAGACTATAACTTATGCTCCCACTGAGGAGGTGAAGATACCGGCCACATCTGTGCCTCGAATGTGAAATCTTATCTGCCTATGACATCTAATTCTCAACTTCAGCGCAGATCACTTCTTACTCAACGCACAGAGATTATTACTCAAGTGCTCATGGCAAATGGTTGCAAAACGGTGGTGTAATGAATCTATTGCTCGGAGGCCGAATTACCTAAGGCTAAATATACTTTTGTGTGGGTGAGTTATTATTATTATCATTTCCAAGGACAATGTACACAATACATTGATATTTGCATCAGAGTTTGCTAATAGGCTAATTCCGCTCTGCAGATCCACGCCCCATTCCAGCCTCTATACGCAGTCTCAGGCTCCGCCCTTAAACATCCTGCTCCATTAAAGATTTGAAGGCCTGGGCCACAGCGTCTGCATTTACCTCCAACCTCTGACTTATTGCAATCACAGAGCAGACATGTCAACAGGTGCTTTACAAGCAGTTAAATTTAAAGAAAAGCAGTTGAGTGGGAGGGAGGGAGGGAGGGAGGGAGTTAGAGGAACGTGGGAACACAAGTACGTGCAGCCCCAGCCGTGTACGCCCGCCTATGTGTGCGGGAAGTTGTCATGCTCCCATACATTTGCATGATTTAAGAAAAAGGTACAATTATCCCACACATCTGAGCTAACATGTAATTTTCTCATTCATTATGTTATGACTCTCAAAAATAGATCAATACTTAATGTACGGCTTCACAAGTAAAGCTAGGTGGTTCCACTGCAACGTTAACATAGCATAAAAATATAAACAGCCTGATTATATATATATATATATATATATATATATATATATATATATATATATATATATATATATATATATATATATAGATCAGGCTGTTTATATTTTTATGCTATGTTTTTTGTTATAGCATTTATATAGGTATAAAAATAGGGAGATAAATGTAAAGGTAATCAAAATTGCAGTACACAAGGTTTCCAGACAGTTCAGCTGTGGAGATATATATATATATATATATATATAATGTATAATGTTATAATAGTGTAAGCACAGATTTTTTTTAGAAATATCTTTTAGGAATACTGTCAAATACTACGGACCGTCTGACAGGCTGCACTCTTTGTGTTACGTCTCCCATGTCTTCAGTAGCAGTCAGTGTCGGACCACCTTTGACTGGACCACTCTGAACCCAGCAGTGACACGGACATACGAATAAACACCAGCCAGATTGCACAACACTCTACCTTGAACAATGTAGATTTGTTCTGTCAAATTGTGCATGGTAAAAGGTGGACTACAGTCTGTAATAGTGCTGCTGGTGACGTGACATTAGTGCACAGCCCCTGACTGGGTCCTCCCCAGACTGACCGGTCCCTTCAAGACCTGGTCTGGTTGGCCCTAGGGGATGCCCATGAGTTTCTTTACCTCTCTCTCTCTCTCTCTCTCTCTCTCTCTCTCTCTCTCTCTCTCTCTCTCATACATGGGTGTGAGCTCTGAGGGTGCCACTGGTGTACCTGGCGCACCTGAGTAAAACCTGCCTTGCTCAGCCCCATTGATTGGACCTCCTCTCCTGCGCCCTGCTCCCTGGATGCCGTCACCACCAATCGGGGAGCCCTGCCTGTCCCACGTCCTGTCCTGTCCTGTCTTGTCTGCCGTCCCATCCCTGATGGCACCGCCAGTTCTGACGTTTCCTCTCCACTCTATGGGCTCTCTCCTTCTTTGGCTCACAGCCCAGCTGGCCCTGTCTGGACACTGGATCCTGCCACATGGGGCCCTGGGATCTCCTGCCCTCCCAGTTCTTATGTTGGGAGCAATGTATGTATGTATGTATCTACTTATCATCACACCTAAAGTGACTATTTCCATTAATATCCAGTTTTGGATATGATATATTTAAGAAAATGTTGCTAGTCAGTTCATTTCTCAAATTTCATTTTATTTCTTGAGTTTTCAAAAGGCTAGTGGGTTTTATTTTAATTTTTTTCAGTTAAAATGCTCATTGGGTCACCCACAACCCCAGAACATGTTTTAATTTTATAGAAATTAAAATCAGTTTGTTCCAAATTGATATTGCATAATGTTTGTAAGGTGTAACGATTGTAAGTTCTGAGTACCCTTAAAACCCGCATAGCATTATACTAAACCAGATACAGGCGATATCAGGCCCACACACCCAGAGCAGGGCCATGGACTAACACATGAGCCTGTTAATCCCAATAAAGCTGACCTTATCTAAACAGACACACACTAAATCACATGCGGTACAAGATAGTCACATACTAAGGTGTGAGATACGGTCTCTGCAATGGAAGGTTCTAGACTAGTGTGGTGTAAAAGAGGTCAGTGTTATGAGTTCGGTTGGGCCGTATGGCACTTATTATATCCCTCTGATTAAAAGCATGACTTTCTGTCAAGCTAGGACAGCCAGTACCCTCCCTTCTCCACACACACACACACACACACACACACACACACACACACACACACACACACACACACCATCCCTCACCCCACAGACTTCCTCCAAGCCACAAACCACAGTCATCTCTCAAGTCTCTGTGTCCTATTTGGTCATACGTGTGCACATAACTTCTGTGGTCAGAGCAGTTTGCATATGAAGGGGAAAATACAGAGAGGAGCAACGGCAGAAGAAGAGAAGGATGCGTAACATTACAAAATCCTGAAAAGTTATTGCAACAGAGCTGAGGGTGTTACGAGGCTCCATTACTGGTGCTAGAAGCATAATTATAAATAGATTGAGCAGAAGGCTGTGGGTGTTCAGTGTGTCTGTGTGAAAATGTGCTGGAGTCTCTCTCTCTCTCTCTCTCTTTCTCTCTTCCTCTCTCTCACTCCTTTCCCCTCCCTTCTTTTTCTCTCCTGTGTGAAAACTTTTCTTTTTTTCCACACATTTCATTTTTGCTCACATTTTGTGTTTGATATGCTCTTCTTGCTAATTCAGCACTGCTGCAGCGTCTTAGGAGGGGCAATAAATGACGGGCGTTTACTCAGGACAGCCCAACCTGCACTGCCAAAATAAAAGTTGCACAATGATATTTAATGTGTTTTTGTCTTGTACTCTTTTTCCACATTTATTTTCAATTACACACAATCTGGAATATATATGCATGTTGGCCACTTGTAGATCATTGACCTATGACTCCATAATACTGTGAACATCCATCTCAGGCTAACCTAGTAATTCTAAGTAGTGCAGTTTTCCTTATATTATACTAAAGCCATATCAGACTTAACTCTCTAAAATATCACAATCGGCCTTATGAAAACTGAGGGAAAAAGTGAATACTGAGGCATGGCTCACACACACACACACACACACACACACAATAATCAATCAATCAAATAATCAAATGTTAATGTGTAATTATTCCATTCTCAGGATCGTGAAAGAAGAGCGAACAAAAATAAATGTGTATACAGTGTCACTACAGAGTTTCCAAACGCAGCAGTCTGAAAAGGTCTCATCAGTAAAGGTACACACAAATGAACGATGAGGTTTGTGCTTCGTAGGCCGTGGATGGAGACATCATTCTCACACCTCTGTAAATCACCTCCCAATTCATGAAACCCTCTGTGTTCTGACTGGATACTTCAGTACAAGGTCTCAACAGACCCCCTTCCCTTTGTGATTCGTCACAGGATGATTAAAATAGTAAGGAAACGAATTAGTAACATCGTAGGTAACGCTAGAATTAAAGAGGACAGGTCGGTCATGTTGCTGCTCACCGCCAGACTGGAGGCACACGTCTATTACTGAAATCCTATCTGAGCAAGTCTGCAAAACATATATTATGGGCTTAGACAAAGTTGTTGGGTTTCCTGTGAAATCTTCGAGAAACCTAGACGTACCATAAAAATCTATCCTTACACTCGCTTTGAGGAAGACAGGAATATCACAGTGTGAAAGCATGATGAATTTTGACAGAACAATCACACAATTTTATATACATGTGGACGAAGGGAACAGTTAATTATAGCACATCAAAAAAACTGTTCAGATTCCATAAATACCAGTCATGTCATTACACATTTGTAGTATATACATATATTATAAAAGTCCATAAATGAGAATTTATGTAGGAAGCATGATGTAAAATTCCAAAACATGCATTAGGAAATATGAGGAATGGGAAACCAGCCACAATTTTTAATTAAATTTCCAACTTCACATTTCATGACAAATAATTTTTCAATTAACTTGTTTGTTTTTTACGTATTGTTTGCTTTGTAACCAGTCTGCTGTCATAAAGTTGAATGGGATATGTACATCCATTTGAGAATGCCTTAAGAACTGTGCTATGCGCTAGTGCTTTATATGTGCTAAGTTTACTTAAACAGTTTGTGGAAAATGAACACATCCACTCATTATAGTTAATTCACTTGCTTACCTTTTAGTAGTAAATAAAACTAATTCACAGAACTTGCAAATGGGGCGGGGGAGGGTGCAGTTTTTAAATTAGGTTGTTGCCAAGTAAATGATGACATCAAGGCGACAGGGTGGAAAAAGCAACAATGATCAAGTGTGATCTGTTGGTTTAAAAATCAGTACAGTGTAGAGGTCTGGCCCAAATCCTAACCTAATGCCCGTGGTTGCGAGTGAGACATGCCACAGAGTAAAGGATCAGTGTCTCGTGTTCAGAGAAATAATAATCAAACTCCCGTCTGAGAGTGTTTGAGCGTGGGCCAGACATCTGAATCCATTTTACCATAAACAAGAGACGGATTTTTCAAAGTGTCACCGAATAGTGCTAACTCTGCGCCGCCACTTGTGAAATGGAAACCAGCGTAGAGTCGCACCACGAGCGCGTGAGTGCACGCGCGTCTTCGGCACTGCAAGAACAAACGCGAAGAGTCACCAAAGGCTTTCACATCCTAGCTCGTTTGGTACTGATGCTGCAATGCCTCCAGAACCGAAAGCTAAACGCGTATCCACGCTAAGTCCAGTTTTACTATTTACATTTTAAATAGTCGTACGTGGTTATGCTCTTGTTGACAAATAAAGCAGGGGCTGAAATTAGATTGCTACGCCAATGTAACAGTTGAAGGTTAAAAGATGACTACAGTCCCGTCTTTTTCTTTTTTTTTCTTTTCTTCACAAGTGTAGGACGTGAGAAGAGAGGGAAGAGTGCCGTCATGTACCGCGGGACACTGGCGGAGAGGCGGCGGGATGCTCAGACGTGGGCTGGCTCGAGCCCCGGCGTCTCACGGAGCCACTGCTCAGTGAGCATCCATACAACGTGGACTGGGATGTAGAGAGTGGGAGGAAGAGAGAGTCGGGGGTGGGGGATAAAAAAACTAACCAGGCTGAAGAAAAGTTTAAATTAGCATTGCAATAACTGCAGTCAACATTACAGTGTACAAGAAAGCGCGCTCAAAATATTAATGATGCAAAAGATATATATATATAATCAGTTGAAGTCCAATGTGTTCATTAGGAATGTATTCATTGGTTTTAGTACAAGCTAAGAATTGTCCTGGGAGAAAGATTTTCTTTGTACAGCCGGATCTTTGACATTTCATGTGCTCACGCTCTGTCTAAAGGTAAACTGAATTATTGGTTTATTTTATTAACATCTCTAGCATTGAAATCTAGTGTGAACATCTGTTTTATGTGCTCTCTGCCTGGTTAAGACTGCTCTAATAGTGTCTGGCACGGGTCAGAATTTTTACCCCACTGGGATGGTATTTAGCTCTTTGAGTGAAGAGCTGGAGTCACACAGGTAATATTAGAATTACAAAGGCAGAGAGGGTCTGATTTAAGATGGACGAGGTTCATGGGTCCATATGAGTCAGATCCCGCAGTACGGGCAGGAGATTAGAAGAGTCAAAAGTGATCATGAGTAATTGGTTATCTCACCTCAAACACCTCGCGGAGAATTATCCTCCCGTAAGCCCCAGTATATTCTTAAGTGGGCTGCTACTAAGGAGCAGGAAAGTTTGCAGGCTTTGAAACGGCGGTCTTAAAATTCTCAGCACTAGCTGCTTGGGACCTGATGAAAGAGGAGAGACAGAGACAGCTCAAGCGTTCAGGTGTGCTCATTTTACCACTCACTCTCCTCTCTCTCCCCACGAACTGACACTCCATGAGGAAGAGAGAAAAAAACACACCACGGAGCAGGCGGTGGGAAGCTTGCACCATGCAATTATGCAGAACTTTTTTTTTTTCCACAAACTCCTCTCCCACACCAGGGACAGTCGGCAGGGAAGAGGGACTATTTGTGAGAGCTCGTCTGCACGTAATTGGGTTGTTTCTGTTGGCCAAGAGGTTTTTTTTTTCAGCTCGGCTCTTATTGAACTGTTAATCCAGAAGCATTGACACACACAAAGAGAATGATCTGAATTATGGTATCAGAGTGACTTAATGAACTGAGTGTTGTGTGTCTAATTCAATCAATATTAGAATATCTGCCAATTAGCACCATTATTTTACTTCCATGTGAAAATCAGGACGCAGCTAATTTATCACTACTTCATCTTTCTTACTGTTAGCATTACAAATGTGATAACAATAGTTAATTTTTGAATTTCCCAATTTAAATTATAGAGGGAGGGCAGATTCTAATTAAGCTCTATTGGAAGCGTTGATGAGGTTTAACTAGCAAAATTAATTAAAAGTTTTGTAAAGATTCGAATCATGACGTTTTGAGTATTTAATCAAAATACATTTCGCAATTAATTAAAGCATCATTTTCATATATGTGTTAATTTGTGGGAATAATTTCAAGCACATCAGCAGATTCCATGCCCTATCATTGAGATGTTTGCAAGCATCTCCAGCTATATGTTGCACTGATGAAGGGGACACTCAAGGTATATAATATCATAGATAAAACACTGCCACACTCTCAGTTCAAACACTTCACCCTTTTCCGAACCGCAGATCAACTCCAATTTACAGTTCCACGCTGATCCTTTCAATGGAAGATACACAGTGTTCATCAGTTTCATGAATTAGTGAAGAATGTCCTCCATTTAAGCGGCGCGCTGATATCGCCAATCCTCACACTGCAACAGAGACATTCTGAAGTATTAAGCCGACTCGGTAATGTCGGAGGGCAAATCAGTTTTGGCTTTGCATCGTTGCAAATCTGCACATATTGTTCATGTCTGAGGGAGCAGGAGATGCAGGGTGTAGTGGGGCACAGGACACGTGCCGCACGTTAATGCCCGCGTTAGGAGTGAGTTATTGTGTGCGGAGTACAGCACTCCTTAATTTGCCCCTCGCCCACTGGTTAATAGCTATGTACTGCATTTCGAAAGCAATATGATCCATTACCTCTGGCCTCCCCCGGAGACTCTGAGTATCCCTGTTCTGAACCTGTTTAAATACAGCGCTGATATCAGGAGGAATCCATTTTTTAATATCCCCTCATGTGATGACAATAAACACAGTCTATTACTTAAAGAGGCTCTGGTAAATTAGCCCAAGGAATAAGACTCTAGATCCTACCTATCTGGGCATGCACATTAGGCTGGTGTCTTAAAAGTGGCCTCCAGGTTTCAGTCCCAACTGAGTTGCTTGCTGACTGTGACTTGTGGCACAAGGCCACAGTGGTTTGACATGGGAGGCCGGATGATGGATTCATGTCTCACCAGTTGCTCACTAAATGAAAACGAGACACTGAGAAGCCATAAGAATTGAGAAATTAGTTTAGAAAGAGCATGCAGACTGAGACCCAACAGCTGAAAGTAATGCCCTGCAAACATATTCCGCTCTAGAAAATGTTCAAATCTAGCAACATGTAAGCACAATCAAACCAACAGATAAATTAACAAATCTGCCAGTAAACAAAAATTATTTAAGAACATTGAAATGCAAGTGAAACATGTATAAAAATCCAGCAATATAAAACCACCATGTGATCTTAAAGGTAGACAAAGCCTTAGATTACTAATTACTAATTTGAAATGACATACAAAAAAAATTACTGTATTTGTCTTTCAATTCAAATTACTTCAGAAGCTCATGGGACATTTTACGCCCTTTTTTCTAACCAAATTCCCTCACGTTAATCATGAATTCCTAAGTGCCGGTCTCCACAAGGCCGGACATCACACCTTCTGAGCCGCTGCTCACAGGGGAGAAAGTGTTTCTCAAAGCCAGCAGCGAAGCTTCTCGTCTCCAGCAGGAGGCCGATGAGATCGTTAGTGTAGGTGGCGTCACATGGCCACCCTGACCGAGGTCATGTTGTGCAGAACCACGACTAAGTCAAAAGACAACAAAATTGGAACAAAGAGGTGTGATACAGATAAGACAGCAGTCATAACAATGAACTCTCAGGTTTAAAAAGGCCAAGGTGTCTGGACGGCCTTCTTGACGCTGTAGTGCAGATATGCTCCCACACGTTCCTCTAGTTCATCTCGGACTAATGTTTCGGATACCCCCGACAGACCATGATTAGCTGGATCTGATGCGTTAAGGCTGAGGCTGAACACTGTTGTGTGTGTGAGTGAAAACGCAGCCATCGGTAGATCTGAATCAGTCGCCTGCGGAATTTAGTGTAAGTCCTAAAAAATCCACAGATTGAATGAGACTAGGTGACTTGAGTTTTCATGAGTGTGAAGGTGGTGGGTTTCTAAAACTCAGAAGGGGATTATTTCTGTTCTATACTTTCTGTGTTCATATTGTAAGAACTCTTACTTTTTATTCAATCTATTTTAGAAGAGGAGTTTGTGCTTGTGAAATGCCAATATGAAGCATATTTAGAATATTTTTAAATGCCCTGCAACTGGTTTTTGAATGGTCTGAGCATATTAAGAAGCAGAATTATCCCAAATATAAGGGAGCATCCACACACACACACACACACACACAAACACACACTCTAAGAAAACTCTCTCTCATAACTGACATGAAATCAAAGTGTAGACATTTGTCCACTTTGTCAATGTCATCACACTGCCCTCTTTTGTCAGAGTGTGTATGTGAGGGACCACCACCTCTCTCCTGCTATGACGGACACGTTTCATCCACTCCACCATTTAGTGCTCGAGTGGACAACTTGTCTTCACACCAGGATGGGATTGTCTGAGCTTCTGCTATACATTTATGATATGTTTATATATTTATTCATCTGCATGCAAGAAAGTGTGGCTTACACTGGATGAGTTTAAAGGGGAGTGAAAGAGCACAGAGAGAGTAGGGAAGAGAGAGACGGAGGGAGGGAGTGAGGGAGTGAGGGAAGGAGTGAGGAAGGGAGTGAAGGAATGAGTGAGTGAGTGAGGGAATGAGGGAGGGAGTGAGGGAGTGAATGAGTGAGTGAGTGAGTGAGGGAGGGAGGGAGGGAGGGAGGGAGTGAATGAGTGAGTGAGTGAGGGAATGAGGGAATGAGGGAGGGAGTGAGGGAGTGAATGAGTGAGTGAGTGAGGGAGGGAGGGAGTGAGTGAGTGAGTGAGGGAGGGAGGGAGGGAGGGAGGGAGTGAATGAGTGAGTGAGTGAGGGAATGAGGGAATGAGGGAGGGAGTGAGGGAGTGAATGAGTGAGTGAGTGAGGGAGGGAGGGAGTGAGTGAGTGAGTGAGGGAATGAGGGAGGGAGTGAGGGAGTGAATGAGTGAGTGAGTGAGTGAGTGAGGGAGGGAGGGAGGGAGGGAGGGAGAGAGGGAATGAGCAGAGCCGGAGTGGCTAATCGGGAGATTCGGGAGGATTCCCGATGGGCCGGCTCATGTCAGTCTCTAGTTTGGGCCGATTGGGAGGGAAAAATAATTTTGGGCCGGATTTGGACATGAAACTCCCGGGCTGAAAATGTGTCCCACTCCGGCCCTGGGAATGAGTGAGTGAGTGAGTGAGTGAGTGAATGAGGGAGGGAGTGAGGGAATGAGTGAGTGAGTGAGTGAGTGAATGAGGGAGGGAGTGAGTGAATGAGTGAGTGAGTGAGTGAGTGAGTGAATGAGGGAGGGAGTGAGGGAATGAGTGAGTGAGTGAGTGAGTGAGTGAGGGAGAGAGGGAGGGAGGAAGTGAGGGGGGATTGGGTTAGGGAGGTAGAAGTCAGGGGAGGAGCACAGGCAATGATGAGATAAGAGGCCACACATTTAATGGTGGGATTTTAAAAATGTAGCTTAAACGTACTGGGTATATATTTGAGTGTGTAGGGTTATTAGCATTGTTGTGCTGAGTTTAAAACTCTGGTTATGAAACTTTTTACATTTCATTTTCATGGTACAGTTAAGCCCACAGAGAGATCATATGGTATGTATTTAATGTGATGAATTCCATTAAGAGTATCTTTGATATCTTTTACAGTTGGAGAACCTGACAGGAGCATCAGGAATTATATATATTATTATATTATATTATATTATATTATATTATATTATATTATATTATATTATATTATATTATATATATATATATATATATATATATATTCATGCTTTGGTTTATAGTGTTAAAGTAGTAGAAAGAGATCATAAAGGAAAAATTTTAACAGCCCTTTTCCTGAAGTGTGCTGATATGGTTTGGGAAGGAGTTGTACTTACAATTTGATTGAGGGACGGGGCTCCCCTGGTGGAGAGTTTAGGAACAGGTTTAGGGTCACCTCAGAGACATATCAGATCTAATAATGGATGATCTTATTGGATCTTTAATATTTCATAGCTGATAAAATAATCTGCAATTTAACCTCAAAAATGTTGCATAATTTTTCTGATAAGGATTCAGTCATTAACCACTGGCCTCTTCCTAATACGCTCCAGGTTCACTGATAACATCTTTGAAGCGTTTCTATCCCATGGAATCATAATGCCATCAAATATTTCAATCAGACATCATATTCACTAGCAATTTCTGTGTGGCTATTGGATTCAAAACGCAAAACCAGTTCTGTTGTGACCTAGAACACACAATCTCATCTTCTGATCTGATCTCATACATCACTGTTTTTGAATTAAGAACAGTTCTATAGTGAATCATGAACATTTAATATATATATATATATATATATATATATATATATATATATATATATATATATATATATATATATATATATATATTTAATCTGCATACAGGCATGGAAATACAGTGGCTATTGCATGACATACAGGCTGGGGCCCTTTAATTAACTAACGTTTATTACTGACTGTAACTTGAATAAGTGTTACTGGGTTGCTTTATTACAGTTGTTAATGGTGAGGAAGAGGAAGGGTCAGGTCTGATGAGGGCTCTGGCCTGAAGTACGTCTGGCCAGCACGCTCCACAGCAGCCCACAGCACCAACACCCGACCCAGCAGTCCCACCGCGCCGTCTACACCGCACACCCGGCATCCACCCAACAACAATGTTCCCCTCAGACAAAAGGAACCTTCCTTCGCTGTCAAGATAACGCTCGACTCCCTTTTGTAATGCCATGGGCTATTATACACATGCCGTGGTCTCGCTACTGTCTCTGGTCCCTCATCGACACAAAGGCAGAAAGGAGAGGCAGAACTGGATGGCGGGACTTGTTTTAACATTCAAGATTCTGACAGAAAATGACTGATCCGTTAAACAAAAGGCTACTCTTCAAAACAGATCGTAATGGCCTTAATCAAAGCCACTAGCGCTAAAGAACAACGAGGAGTGGGGGGGAGGGGTGGATTGACAACGCCGAACTACGCATGTGTGCCTATTATATAGGAGGAAGCTTTTCTGTTTTATGAAGTGTCGTCTTTTTTGAGGGCTAAAGCAGGTGCCAGTCACTAAAATTATAGAAGAAGAAAGTAAGTGACATGAAGAGGCAACAGCTTAAAAAACGTTTAAGAAAGGAGGGGGCTGCGAACGCAGGGAAACCACCCCCCCCCCCCCCCCCCCCCCGTCTCCACCGCGTCTGTGGTTTCCCCCCCGTTTAAAAACCCTCTGCGTTTTTCACATTTTAATTCATTTGGGTCAAAACAAGTGTGCAGGGATGACATTTGTGGTCGGAAAGATGAGTGTTTCTGTGGCAGTTTGAATTCTCACCTGATATCTGGTGTGTTGACCTTTCCCAAGCTGCCTCTAGGGCCGGAAATGTTTTCATCTTTATATGATTGCGATGGTATGTGCATATTTGCATGCTGTCACCAGCATCCTGGACAACTTTACATTGCATATTTCACCAAAATGTCCATGAATAATTCATAAAATAAAGCCAATGCTCCTGTTTTTCAGCTGTGGCAATAGAAGTTGTCCAGTACAACTTCTAATGCAATATTTCCTTGAATTATCCCCCTGTGCAATGAAAGGCCAAGGCATACACAAGATGATTAAATGAGCCTTTGTTAATTGGTCATTCCGAAAACTAATTGCTCATTCTGAAGTTTCAGGGTATGACATCATTGTTGATTAGCTGACATAAAGTGCTTCTGGTACAGCTGCATCTGACTGTTTCATCAGGCTTCTGTACCTAAAATACACTGCTTTGGCAGGTGGTGCTGCTGGTGGTGATTTGTGTGTGTGTGTGTGTGTGTGTGTGTGTGTGTGTGTGTGTGTGTGTGTGTGTGTGTGTGAGAGAGAGAGGGGGGGGGGGGGGGGGGTAAAATCACACCTTATTCTCAAACAGGGCTACTCTTTATTATACAAATGAATATTTCCGGAATAAATATTTTTCACTAAAGAAATGTTTTCAAAACAACTCTTTCCCTTTTTTATACTATTCTGTGTCTTGGTTGGTTAGATTTATTTTCACATATCACACTGAAGCGTCTGACACAGTTTCTTCATGTAATGAGAGGGTTAGTGCGTATTTCACTGTAATGTTTTTCTCATATACAGTATAATCAGGTATTTGCTCATTTGGCTGTTTCAGAAACTCAGACATTATAATGTTTGTCTCTTCTTTGATGGATTGAGTGTTGTACTGTATTGAGGCTGTGATTTCACTCCACATCTTAAGTACCAACCTTACGCACTGTACCAAGATTAACTCATCACATTCACCTCACCCTGGCGGACTGACGTTCGGTTTATAAATGCTGACTACACATATAACTGAATTTATGAGTGTATAACTAATGATTCTAGAGACACTGTTTCACACGTGTCTTAAACAGTAATAGTCGTCACGAACCCCTATTACACTCGTCCGTGTTTCATCAGGACATGAGCCAGTAATGCAGTTCAGAATTTCCTCTAAGTATTTCGTGAGTCTTTTCTTTCTTTGATGACTCATGGCTTGTACAATCGCGCAAGGCTGAGCCCTGCTTTACTATTGTCAGGCCCCCGGTGGTGAATGGAGGAACAAGCGCTTCACTCCGATGGCGAATGAACAGATAGAGCTGCATTTAGGCAATGAGACATTTGATAACCATTCAACCACTGTTCCAGTAAATGTAGATAACTACTTAGTGTGAGTGGGAGAAGGAGTGTAAGTGAAGGAAGACTGTGTGGAGAGAAGCCATAACGAAAAGACTAAAATTAGTAGTATTCTCACATATCTCAAGAACGTATTAGAGACAAGAAGTCTTTCATAAAGACCCACTTGAATAGCACTCAGAATTTGCTTCAGTGTGAACAATTTAATAGCACATTTGAAGCTGTTAACCCAGCTTAATACTATGTGACTGTCTCATCTCTCACTGTGTTAGCTGGGACTTGTAGGAGCGCAGGATCCTTTTAGAGAGGAATATGTGGCAAACACGATGCATTACGAGGGAAATGAACGACGCAACGCTAAAATGATCATTGAGATCATCAGTGTAACAGTCGGCTCGTGCCAAACGTGACTGGAACTTCGGATGCTGACGTCATGTAACGGAGCCGGTCCGTTTGCGCAGCTACGGAAGAAAACAAACAAGTTAACAGCCAACAAACGGTAGATGTCCGAGCACGGTATCTATCAAACCTGACCTTCGCATTTTCAATTCGTGCGTGGCAGAGGGCACAGGGTGGAGACGTGGGCCCGGTGAGGGTCTGCCGGGCCGGCCGTGATACGGCGGTGCGAACCGGCCACAGCCTCCCACAGTCATGGGAGCGGAGCGGAAGCTGAGCGGCAAACGGCTCAGACTTTAATGAACCTTCAAAAGCGCCGTGTTTTTGAAACAGGGAGATATTCACCCTGCTCGAGGCTTCCATCTGTCTGTACCTGCACACCTCCTTTCGCACGACAGGTGTGTGTATATGTGCGCGCACACGTTCATTCCCGCGCGCCACAGTCAAGAGTGTTCCCGTGTTCGTAGCATAGCACTAAAGCCTGAATATTATAGACTCCATTAGGCTACCATCTTCGTCGTACTGTACTGACTTACAGCATATCTGCCTAAGAACACTTCATGGGACATATACTCAGATGTAAGAGACGTTCCTAATTTTGAAAGGAGCATTCACTACAAATTCATCACAAATGACCTCCTACTCTGCACTTAGCGGGAGGAAATAGATACATTTCACTGTACAGCTGTAGATGACTGACATGTAACAGTGCCTGTTGTTACTGTGTCACTTTCAACACTGTGAATCCCCGTAGTCAAATGAATACCACCTTACCGGCACATCCAGTTTCTTTGTGCTGTGTACAAGTGATTGTATTTTTTCCCTCGAGCATATACATGAGTAATTTAATGTGAGATCCTTTCTTTTTTCGTGTGTAGGTCACCACACAGGTGCGTGAGTGTAGATCACAGCGATAGACCCCATGCAAACACTCCCTTGCACCAAAACCTGCATTTTACAAGCAAGGCAGGTTATTTTGAGAAAGACAAGTTTTATTTTTTCCTCCTTCCTTCCTCTCTCTCTCTCTCTCTCTCTCTCTCTCTCTCTCTCTCTCTCTCTCTCTCTCTCTCTCTCTCTCTCTCTCCCTCTCTCTTTCCCCCTCTCACTCACTGACACAAATCAGCACAGTTAGAATAAACTGCATAAGTTATCAGCTCCTTGGAAAGCAAAGGGGAACAAAAAAAAAAGCCAGATACTTCTATCACTTAATGAAAAATAGCTTCCCTTTTGGACAGAACTTCATAGGCTGCAATCAAGCCATGGCCCCCTCTTCTTGACGTGCAATCGAGGCAAATCAAGTCAGCATCTATTAATAATATTTCTCCGACTCCTTTCATTCCAGTGCATGTCCTACGACTGTCAGGGCCCGTGATGGAGCACTGCCTTTATCTCATCCCGGCCCTGCTCTGTCACAGTGATAAACAATTCTAACAAGAATCAGAATAAAGATCTTCCCAGTAGACTCCAGGAGATAGAGGCCCTTTTTTCTCATTTTCTAGACGGCAAAATTTAATCTAGTGGCTGGGTCCTTTTTTCGTTTTTTTTTTCCTCCTCTCTGTCTCTCTCTCTCTCTCTCTCTCTCCCTCTCTCTCTCTCTCCCTCCCTCTCTCTTTCTCTTTTCAAGCGTCACATTCAAAGAGATGCAAATATATCAGAGCTGGGGACCTGATCGACTGGAAGCACTATGTGAATGTCAAAGCAGGGGCTTCGCGGGCGAAGACACCTCCATCTTAGCGACGCTGGCTAATGAGCTGTGTCCAGGCAGGAGCAGGTCAGACTGCCCCCCGCGTCAGGCCGGCTGGGTAAACCCCCACCTCCCCCCATCTTCACCCCCGCCCCCGCACCGCTGTCAACCCGCTGCCCCAACACACAGCTTCTGAAGAGGCTCTCCTCACACACCACGGCGTGTACAGGTGTCCCACCATCGTGGGCGTTACCTTCTCCAACCCACTGTTTTCTTCTCATTTTCATTCCCTGTGTTTTTTTTTTTTCAGTCTTAAATTGCTTTGAGTTATAAAAAAAATATTTAAAAAACTCACACAGAACTGGACCGGTGCCTGCAAACTTTATACTTACAGCGGTAGCCACTGATGATCTCTGCAAATATGACATAATAGCATCCTTCTTTTTCACAGGCAGTGAGTTGCTAGCACAACTTACTGCAGACTGAGCCTTATGTAAACCTACCTTATAATGGGATCTGGCAGTGGACAAAACATTCTGAAACATATAGTATGAAGCGATATATTTTCCCTTGTCACTCAGCTTCTGCCGAAAAGCCAAGTGTTCACGCTCATGTGACCACATCACAACCGCGTTGTGACAGTAACGGGCTCTTAATGGGGTAAGGTGAATGGAATCTGAATGGGAGGGTGCTCTCGAAACCGGCCGTCCCGCCCAGCCCTCATAACACAGGCTGACAGGTGGGGACATCCACAGTCAGAAGGTGAAAAAGCACCTATCAGGATTCTTCTGCGAAAACCAACATGAGAGGGTGTTGTGGGCTTGGGAAAATAAGAATAATGTTATTTCAGGAATTTTACAAACATGCTCACAGGCCTAAAGGAGTGAGTTTAACAATCCTTTTAGTCAGTCTATTACAATTAGAAGCCTATCAAACTTTGCTAATGCTGTTTGTAAGTAATTGCACGTTTAAGGCAGCTAGTGAATAGTGTGAGCTGAAGAGTTCTTTGCTTTTTCGTTTGGGCTAGGTAGACTATGTTAGTCTGTAGACTGATGTCCAACCATCTCCTAGTGAAATGACCCTTTCAAAATATTCTGATTGCATGCCCACACAAATGCACGCACGCACGCACAGTGACATACAGACACACACCTATTGATGTGCACTCACTCTTGGTTTCTCTCTCTTACTCTCTAAGACTGGCTTCTTCTCTATGTTTGACACACACACACAAACACACTCAAGCATGTGTGCACACAGACGCACGCACACACACAGAGGACATTACGGCACATTATGACAGACAGTCCACAACCTCGAGTCTTTCTGCTCTTCTTTAAGTCGCAGAATCTTCTGAGTTGCGTTTCTTCTCCCAGATGTTTTCGTTCTCTGCACCTTTTACGACGGGCACTTCCACACGGGCGAGGCTGCGTCCCGATACATATGCAACCTACAGCAGCCCAACGTGATCCAGCAGTCCTTTATCTTTGCAGTGTGCACTTTGGTGAGGGTGGGTGTGTGAGAGAGAGGGGAGAGGAGATTGATTAGTTGTGAGCACGCGGGTGGCAGAGGCGGTGAAGGTGTCCGGGCGCGGCTCCCGGCCCGGGTGGGGGAGGCAGTGTGTGTGGGTGCGTGGGGGGGGTGGGGATGAAAGGCTACTCTCTCAATGTCGGACAGCTGAGGAATGACACGGGAGGGGCCGAACAGTAAATAAAGGCAACACCAAGCGATCCATTTGGACGGGTGGAGGAGGGGTTGGGATGGAGGGGGGGGGGGGGGGGGGGGGGATCGGGTCTGGAGAGTGGCGGCACAGGCCTGTCTTTCAGGCAGCCACTACCGCTCACACCTTCCCCTTCGGAGTACCCCTTCCGTGACAGCTTCAAATTCCGGATCAGCGGCCATGGGAGACGTGCATCTAATCCGTCCTGCCTTCAGCCTTATACATTTTTAATTGTGCCAGAGAGAACGGGGACAGGGAGAGAGATTGAGAAGAAGGGGTGTCTCGGGCTGCATGGGGGAGGTAGACACTCATGAAACACACACACACACGCACACATGCGCACACACACACACACACATAAGCACGCACATGCACCCAACCCTCCTGCCCCAATAAAGTTAGCACAGGAAGGGGAGGAGAGGAGCCTTATGCAGATCAGACAGCCCCGCCCCCCACCCCCCCCCCCCCCCCCCACCCACACCCCCTCTCCAACCCCCCGTGCTCTGTGCGTTGAGTGACGCGCATGCCACCGCCTCTTATCATCGCTCTTAATAACGCCGGTGTCAGAGGACGGGGAGAGCCTCGCAGCTCTGCCGAGAAGCAAGCCGCACGGAAATCGGAGGGCTCTATTTCCGAGTGCGTGGAAGCTGACCTTGGACGGCCGGCGCTGTCTGCCTTCCGGCGTTAGCGACGTGGCATGGGAGCGAAATGAATCGCACGTGGCGTTATGATAGAACGCCTCGACCGCGAACCTCGATGAAACAAACGAAAAACACTTAAAAAATAAATAAATATGAAAAGCAGAACCCTCGTTTTACGTTACCTTGAGAATACTAGATGTAGTTTGTGTGCTAAATTTCGCCAAGTCTACAAAATGTTCATCCGTCAATGTGTGCAATATTTACAATCTTAAGTCAAAAGCTAGTTCTTAAGACATTCTAAAGGTATGTTTTAGGTCTAGTGATTATGCCCCTGTTTTCCAACACAGTTCTCAGCAACTTGAAAATCTTGATTATCTCATATGGTTAATTAGTTATTGTGGGCAAAACTGCACAATAAAGACATGCTCATTCATACCTATTACTGTACGGCATCATAGCATTGCACAATTAAAGTAAAAGATGAGTCATAACAATGGGCTCCTAGAAACATCTACTAAAATGACTGTGCTCGTGTTAATTGTGCCCTCCCACCTCGCACCAGTCACGTGGTACCGCACGCCTCACTGATGGCGCAGCCACTGTAAACGGCAGTGCATTTGTTCATTATTCATTCTTCTAAAAGAAACGCAACGCTTTCTTCCCTCGCTTCGTCATAAACGCGATTAGCATGCGCCCAGGTTTTCTGGAGCCATGACATTTTTATTAGCACCAAATATTGGAAGTGGGCAATTCCTTGGGAGGCTGCCACGTGATAAGTGACGGCAGAAAGTCGCCCAAAATTGCCATTCCCCATGCATATTAAAGAAACTTGTCATCCAGGCATCACACGCGAACACAAAAGATAAGAGGCACAATCCCTTTGGGGTAGCGGCTCCCACCATCAGAATGGCAAAATTATAACCATAAAAATGTCCAATTTAGGGCAAAATGCTTGGTTTTAGTGTGTTTTGCATAAAAGCCAGTGCATTTAAGTCGCCCGTGCCAAAAAAGAGAGTCAAATTGGCAATCCTTTTTGAGGGCGAATTGACACTAACACTGCAACAAAGGAAGGAAATATGCATCACAGTGGAGTGGAGAGAGCCACTCTACCTTTTGAAAGGTAGAGCCCATTGAGACTGTAAATTAGGAATAGGAAAATACACTGCACAGAAAGGAAATACACCGTGCGTGGTCTTTCTGAGGAATTATGGCCGTTGCTCGCGTATATAAATCCGCCGGCACTGTTGGGAGTGTTCATTATGATATAACAGTATGTGTTCCACTACTCTCCACCGCCAGAACATACAGCCCATTATGAACTCTCAGAGGAAGAAAAATAAACTACGCTTATTTGTTTATTTGTTTAAACAACAAAGGAAAACACATATTTATTGGGCCTGCTTTGTTTCATTTTGGACATTACCTAGACTGTTCTGTCCTTTCGCGAGGGACATCTCTTTGTCCATGGTATCTTAGTCTGCTCTCTTTGTGTATAACACACTGCAGAGGAAGTGAACCCACAGTGAAGCTTCCTGTACCTTCTGGGAACCCGGTGGTGGATACCACGCACTCTACGTTCAGGGCTACAGGCATGAGGAACAGCCACGGAAGAGATCGAGTGGTCTGTTTCCAACGCTAGTAACTTTTATAGACAAGATAGAAAAAAAAAAATAAGCCGTGAAGACTCAGGGAAAACTTTGAGCCGGTTCAGATGAAATGCCCTCAGTTTGGGACATGTCTACACAATTTATGGAAATGGCAGATTGTTTCTCTTCACTGTTGGGCACAAGCGGATTTGCTGGGAGATAAGTTCGAAATTCCACAATGCCCCACCAGCAAATATGTAAACAGGAGAATGTGCAGTGGAAATAACACCTGGAGAACCTCCCATGGATCAGCACTCTCCAAAATGTGGTCTCCTAAATCCTTTATAAATTATAATAACACAGATAAGCTTGAAGCTTAAGTGATCCATGGAATCACTGGCTCGAGAGTTTAACGCCAGTATCTGTAGAGGTAATTCTGATGCAAATGTGGAGGAAGACTTGGTAATAAATGGCACTGCGTTGAGAATGAGGTCCAGGCGCGTCTGTTATTTGTACATTTTGGAACAAGGACAGGAAGTGGCGGAGGGAGAAACGGATTGTTGCTAAGTTGATTCGCCTCTTACTGCATCGTGAGAAGCTTCGCTTTGTACTGCTCATATCATCCCAAGCATTGGCCTATTTTCCCTGCTTCACTCTTTGTCTCCTTCCTGTCACACACACACACACACAAACACGCACACACACGCACATACACGCACACACACACACGCACACGTATATCTATGAAACACACTGAAGGAATTTACCTGAATTGACCTTTCATATTCCAAAGGCGACGTCGTCTGATGTCAAACTCCCTCAAGAGCAATCCTTTCAACTCTCAGCTGATGTGACGACATCATCTAGTGCTTTTAAAACGATCCTAAATTCGAGATTTTCCAAAGGTATTTTCAAAAGATAGATACAGGCATATAATGATATCATATCATCTATGCAGACATGATACAGCGATAATTTCACCCCTTATTACTCATGTCATGACTATAAAAGATTAATACCCCACCACAGTTTTAGCTCTCTGAAAGGCCATCTCTAGCCATTTCAAGCTATTTGTTATAATTGCCTTGACAAACCCCAGTTTCATCTCAATTAGCACCTGAATAGGCACCGGTAGAGTTAATACAGGCTGTTAGTCCAGGAACGTAATTTAGGTTGAACAGAAATGGTGATGGGTAAAACGCAATTGAATCCTTAAGTGTCTGTATCTACTTTGTTTGCCAATCAAGTGTAGACCCAGGCTTTATTCCACTCGATACCTTTTGGGTATTCTAATGGAGCAAGTCCTGCCCCTTAGGCAATTGGTGCCAGTCAGCCTTCCCATTGTCTTCCCTCCTAGGGGGTACTCTTCAGAAGCAAGGAGTAGAAAGAATGGCTATGTGAATTAACCAGAGAAATTAAGGAAACCGCAGTCGCACTAGATCGTGCGTTTTATAGCTTTAACTCGTCTTTCCGCCTCCACATGAGCCTTAGCCGAGGAGGGCGAAGCGCGTAGCACTTCAGGAAGTGCGCACCCGTAAAAACGCTACGTTCAGCTCGCGAAAGGAACCCAAGGGCGGCATTTAGTCAAGTTCCCACACTGTGACTCACGCTCGGATTTGGCTCTGAGGTTTCGATGCGAGTAAAAAAGAACAGAGGAAGGGCTGTTGTTACGAGCGATGCGAATGGCAATTTCACGTTAGCCGTTAGCCACGAGTGAGAGAGCCCAGCAGCCAGGCGTTGGTATCGGAAAGCACAGGGTCGTCCTCGTGTTTCTGTCCTCGTGTTTCTGTCCTCGTGTTTCCGTGTGCTCTGCCACACGGGTTCACCTACAGTTGCAAAGGTCGGGCAGAAGCTGTGGTTGGGCACCACTTCTGTAGCACTGACCTCGGATCAGTTTCCTGTTCCCTAGTCTGAGCCTTGTTCAATATGGATGAGGCGAGCTCCCCAGTGCCAGGACCAGGGGACGCTCCCATGTGATATCCGTCAACACCACTCTTTAAATTCAAACTCTGCTGCCATTGGATTTTCTCTTTCCTTTCAAAGCAGACTGGTGAATTCAACCATGTAAACGGGAGAGCTGGGCCAGTCCCTGCTTTTGTAGAAGCCTGTGAACTGCTGGATTAAACTGTTGTTCTAATCTGACTATTAATACTAATCCACATGTGAGGTAAGCAGATCCACTGGGTTATAAAAAGTAATATATCACCCCCCGTATTGAACCGTGCCGTCATGTGATTGTCAATTGTTATAATATAAACGTTACAACGTTGTAAAAAGTTACAGTGGTGTTAAGGTCAAAGACAAATAAGAACCATTATTACCAAAGTGAACTGGATTTTTTTTTAAACATACATAACTTCAGAAATTCAGATTTCAAAATGCAAATCTAAAGAAATCCAACACACTATAATCAAATTAATGGGACCTTTTGGATAGAAAGCCGTTTCATTGCTGGATTACACTGGTAAGCTTCCAAAAGTAGACAGACATTTCTCATTTATTACACCCCTAACTTTGTACAGCTCAACAGTGAGCACTGTTTGTCATTTCACTCAACAGCAAATGTTACCCTGGTTCCATTCTTAAATCTCATGAATAAAATAAAAAAAAAAAACATTATGTATGTATTATTAGAGTGGAAATTCTTCTCATACAGGGTTTGATTAGTGAGTATAAGGAATGCAGCTTGTTTGCCTTCGATCACGTTTAGCTTACGGTCGACTCGAGAACGACGTTTTTGAATGAAGGACGGCAGAAAACGTTGCCACATGACACAGTAAAAATACGTTACCAACCTCGGCGGGAGGGGCAAACATGGCTGCCTTCTCATTTGGAGGGAATGATGGCAGTGCATTTGTATCTCGTCGCTAAGCAATACAATATCCAGTAAAGTGTTAACAGGGCGGCGCAGCGCATTAACGTATAAGTGGAGCACTTATCGACGTCCTGATTGGTGCTGGTTCAAACCAGCTTTAAGACAGACACTTACCTGGAAACTAAGATGAAAATTAATGTAGAACTGCGAATACGTTGTCACGCGTCTCAACCAATGACACGCTGTGGGCGGGCCTAAGACTGCTATAGCACTCAACTGAAGACGGGAAGAAGAAAACAGCGCAAAGACGTAATGGATCAAGACAGACTTGCCGAACTTTTGCATGGACATCTACATTTTAAATATCTTCCAAATCGAGAATGTGTGTGTGGGGTGTGTTGGTGTGTATTTGGATGTATGTATGTATGCGTGGTGTGTGTATTTGTGTGTGTGTGTGTGTGTGTGTGTGCGTGTGTGTGTGTGTGTGTGTGTGTGTGTGTGTGTGTGTGTGTGTGTGTGTGTGTGTGTGTGTGTGTGTGTGTGTATGTTGACTGTGCAGTGATTGTAAACTCTTGGCTGTGCAATGTCCTTTGAGCTGCACTAAAGACTGCAATGTTGACTGTGGTAAGCTTTGACAAAAAAGCCATTAGTAACTTTGGCATTCACTGTGACATTGTTTACACTGAATGGTGGCTTTCACATACCAGGCAGTGCTTTCTTTCTACATACCGTACGTAATTAACAGCCAACAAACTCATATCTTACTGGCCTGCAAGAATTAATAGAGGTTTATTAAATAGCTTCATCATGTATGAAGTAGAAACTTGCAGGAGGCAGAAATAAATGTTACTGTAATCATTCAGAGGCTTAATGGAGTCCTGGAGAGGCTGGGGATCTGTAGACTTGTGCAGGAACCCTGCTGCTGCCCATGACACCTTCGTTAGCCCTTCTTACACTGATCCTGATTTGGACCTAATGACAACAGAACCTTCTTCTGGGGCTCCTTCCTCATAGGAGCTGGTTTAATTATGTATATATTCAAGAGAGAAGTACATATTTTATTCTTAGTTAAGCCTCCCTGTTTTACAGGTAAACTCTACGTACAGCTACACTGATGACTAAAGGGCAGCAACTGACACTAAAGCTAGATATGATTTATGCAGACGCTCAGAACCTCTCCCCATTTTCTCAGAATTTCTTTCACCAGTACCTGAGTATATCTCACCAGTAAGTCAGTATTTCTCATTAGGGTCTCAGTATCTCTCTCCAGTATGTTATTATCTCTCACCAGCATCTCAGTATCTCAGTATGTCAGTATCTCTCACCAGTATCTCAGTGTCTCTCACCAGTATCTTGGTGTCTCTCACCAGTATCTCAGTGTCTCTCACTAGTATCTTAAGTATCTCTCACCAGGGTCTCAGAATCTCTCACCAGTATGTCAGTATCTCTCACCAGTATCTCAATATCTCTCACTGGTATGTCAGTATCTCTCACCAGCATCTCAGTATTTCTCATCAGGGTCTCAGTATCTCTCTCCAGTATGTTATTATCTCTCACCAGCATCTCAGTATCTCAGTATGTCAGTATCTCTCACCAGTATCTCAGTGTCTCTCACCAGTATCTCAGTGTTTCTCACCAGTATCTCAGTGCCTCTCACCAGTATCTTAAGTATCTCTCACCAGGGTCTCAGTATCTCTCACCAGTATCTCAGTGTCTCTCACCAGTATCTCAGTGTTTCTCACCAGTATCTCAGTGCCTCTCACCAGTATCTCAGTATCTCTCACCAGTATCTCAATATCTTTCACTGGTATGTCAGTATCTCTCACCAGTATCTCAGTGTCTCTCACCAGCATCTCAGTATTTCTCATTAGGGTCTCAGTATCTCTCTCCAGTATGTTATTATCTCTCAACATCATCTCAGTATCTCAGTATGTCAGTATCTCTCACCAGTATCTCAGTGTCTCTCACCAGTATCTCAGTGTTTCTCACCAGTATCTCAGTGCCTCTCACCAGTATCTTAAGTATCTCTCACCAGTATCTCTCACCAGTATCTCAATATCTCTCACTGGTATGTCAGTATCTCTCACCAGTATCTCAGTGTCTCTCACCAGCATCTCAGTATTTCTCATCAGGGTCTCAGTATCTCTCTCCAGTATGTTATTATCTCTCACCAGCATCTCAGTATCTCAGTATGTCAGTATCTCTCACCAGTATCTCAGTGTCTCTCACCAGTATCTCAGTGTTTCTCACCAGTATCTCAGTGCCTCTCACCAGTATCTTAAGTATCTCTCACCAGGGTCTCAGAATCTCTCACCAGTATGTCAGTATCTCTCACCAGTATCTCAGTATCTCTCACCAGTATCTCAATATCTTTCACTGGTATGTCAGTATCTCTCACCAGTATCTCAGTGTCTCTCACCAGCATCTCAGTATTTCTCATCAGGGTCTCAGTATCTCTCTCCAGTATGTTATTATCTCTCAACATCATCTCAGTATCTCAGTATGTCAGTATCTCTCACCAGTATCTCAGTGTCTCACCAGTATCTCAGTGTCTCTCACCAGTATCTCAGTGTCTCTCACCAGTATCATAAGTATCTCTCACCAGTATCTCTCACCAGTATCTCAATATCTCTCACTGGTATGTCAGTATCTCTCACCAGTATCTCAGTATCTCTCACCAATATCTCAGTGTCTCACACCAGCATCTCAGTATCTCTCACCAGTATATCAGTATCTCTCTCCAGTATGTTATTATCTCTCACAAGTATCTGAATATCTCTCACCAGCATCTCAGTATCTCTCACCAGTATCTCAGTGTCTCTCACCAGTATCTCAGTGTCTCTCACCAGCATCTCAGTATGTCAGTGTCTCTCACCAGTATCTCAGTGTCTCTCACCAGTATCTCAGTGTATCTTATCAGTATCTCAATATCTCTCACTGGTATGTCAGTATCTCTCACCAGTATCTCAGTGTCTCTCACCAGTATCTCAGTATCTCTCACCAGAATCTCAGTATCTCGTAACTATATCTCAGAATCTCACACCAGGGGCTCAGTATTTCTCACCAGAGATGCATTGCTGCCTCTCACTTCATGTCAAAGCCCGGGCGTGAGCTAGATTGGAGCATTGGTCTGTTATATAAACATGAGGACCATGTAAAGTTTGCCTGACAACTAGCTCATGCATTTTTGAATCTAAAATTAAAGGGAATCTGGCAGGGCAAACTTTAGCCCCACCGGCTCAGGCATGGGTCAGGTCTAAATTATGCAACAAGGCAGGGACTCAGAGGCCAGATTAAATGATGGCGCTCTAGGGTTACTACAGTTCCACCTAATCTCAATCCTGAAGAAGCACACTTAACTTCAGCTTGAAATGTCAGACATGTGTTTACAGATACTGTCAGCCTGCTAATGATCTCCAAACACCTGAGTAGAAAAGCGTATTGTCTTAAGGGAAAGGCAATGGAAACACATGGACTGACTGAGTAATAATAATGTCATATATTATTATATATAGTGTAATAATATTCACTTAAAAGAAGGTCCATAGGAATGAGTGCAGAAGTGTTGAGGTGACGGGCGCTGGCAGTGATCCCTGCTTGTTTAGGCCAGCTCAGTCCTTCCCCTCACACGCCAGGGTTAACAATGCTAATTCTATTTTATGAGATCGGCTGGAGCCCACTCTCCAACACTTACATCTGTTCAGCAATTATTATACTGCTTTCATCATAAAAAATTCAACACCCCCCAGTGTCACATGAGTGGAACCTGGAAATTTATGCAGCGAATGAAATACTTAATTTCTCCCAGGAAGAGAAATGGGATAAAAACAGTGATATACTTAAAGATTCACCAGTTAGGCGCGCTGAGATGATTCGCAGTCACAGTGGACTGAACACAGAACAGTATTCTCTAGATGATATACATGATAGAGACGCTATGTGCGAAAGGCAACACTCAACAGCAAATTATCTCCAAAGCATAACCCATAGCAATGCCTGCTGCATCAGACATGCAAGACGAAATAAGATGGAGTAATCCATAAACAAGCCTCAGCTCATCTGTAGCTCACAGGACATTTAAAAGCAGAGATGAGACATTCAGAAAGGAGCCCTTCTCGACACGTCCTGTCTGTCTGCCTTTCTCACAGGAGATTTACCATGACTTTAAAGATACAATAATTAAAACTACCAACTGCAGAACGTCTCTCTATACTACTCTCTCTATACTACTCTATACTACACTCTCTATACTACTATCTCTATACTACTGTATACTGCTCTCTCTATACTAGTCTATACTACTCTCTCTATACTACTCTTTCTATACTACTGTCGCTATACTACTGTACTACTGTGAGGCCCCCCTAAATCAGAGAATTAATAAAATACGTAAAATACGTAATTTGACACGTTATAATGTAAGTATATGGTAGATAGATAGATAGATAGATAGATAGATAGATAGATAGATAGATATTTGAGACATTGCATTTTTCATGACTGTTTTGCAGATTAATGAAAATAACTCTTTTCAAGATATATTATTTAATGCATAATATGAAAGTGCAAACGGGGGGGTTTGGTTTGTGCTATACTGATTCCTGCTATATACAGTTGTCCGTGCTGCTCATTGACACATTCAGTGATTTTCTTGGCTTGTCATGTCATCTTGCCATATGTTTTACAGAGACCACTGTAAACACACAGGTCACATGACAAGTCATCCATCTTTAGAGTCACATGACTACCATGAGCCACACGAGATTTATAGTAGGCAGATAACGCCAGAAAACATAATGCATCCATTATGTGAAATTACACCATTCCCAACATACTGACAATCTGGTTCTGTTTTTCAATCAACGGGCGGTTTTGCGTGAAACTACAGTTGACTTTCCTTATCTTAAAGCAAACTAATTCTAAAATGCAAGTTACATGACCACTTCATGAGATATGCAGCGTTTAGGCTAATGGGAGGCTATGTGTGAGAGGGCAGGGAAGCAGACCGCGCCTGGCCACTTCCTGACTCCCCCCTGGAAAGAGTAATTCCCTCAGTCCCTGTGCTCGCCGTGGCTGGAATGCGTTCTGACAGGCGGGAGGGATGACCCTGAGAATCACATTATGTATATTTCTAAGCAGCCCCCCGCATTTGCATGTAGGAGACAGTTAAAATAAGGCTATAAATCAGCTGCAAACATATAAATGGATTTGCAGGAGATTGAAACCCTGTGAGAGTCTGCAGAGCAAATATTTCAGGGCCTGTCGGAGAGATATCCAGTGTCATTAAACAGCACAGGCGCTCTGACCACTCGCCATGGAGATTTCCTTCATTACATGGCCAAGAGGATGGCCACGTATGGCTGGCCTGATAAATCTATCTGCATATTCTGATGTGTACTTTGTCATCAGGGACCTGCAGTTAATGGAGTTTCATCACACTGTCAGGAACCCTGGACACGTGGATAGAAAGGGTGTAGAAAAGATGGAGGCCTGCACATTCTTCTTCTCACCTCGTGTGAGTAAACTGCTTATTTCTTCACTGATCGCGTTATTACCGTCAGATCCGAAAGGATGTATTGAATGTGCTTTGTAACACATGATAGAGGATATGAAGTAGCCTTTTGGGTTGGCACTCTTGGAGAGCAAAACCTACAATTGAGATCAAAGTACAATATATTAGTCAAATAGATTAGAATAAATTACGTCTGTAGACAAAGGTATCACTTGTAACAAAGGTATCACTTGTAACAAAGGTATCACTTGTAACAAAGGTATCACTTGTAACAAAGCACACAGAGCCACTGATGGGAACCAAGGGGCACTATAGCAGTGGGGCTCCTGGATGTGGATGCCACGCCATGGGGGTGTCCTCGTCATTTAAGAGAGAAGGTGCTTCCTCGTGAGACAACGCCGAGACAAGCGTGGGCCGAGCTCGAGCCGCACGGGCGGCGATGTGCCGTTACCTCTTACCGGAGCCCAGCGGCGAGAGGTACCGGTGGTGCGTGGACACTCTTCCCTGCACCGTCTTTCCGACCCGCTGGAGTGGAGAACCAAGATAAGAATCCTGGCTCTTTCCGCCACAAAGGAATCACGGCATCTGCGCTCACGGTGTCAGATGATCGCTCTGATAAAAGTCTGTGCACAACAGCGCTTCCACACACCATCTTGCCTTTGTCTGGTTGTTTACTGTCAGCAAAAGTGACGGGTCTTAAAGATCTGCACTTGTTAAGCTGAGAAAGTGTGCCACCCACTCCCAAGCTGACCAGGAACTACAAAAGGAACGAAGCTTGCTGGGGCTTTCATGTAAACTCTCGCACGCTGAAGACTGGGCACCAAACTTCACATGAAATTTTTGGGCAACGTGTTAACGCCTGGCGTTCCCCCAGCTTCTTTACCGAGTCGTACAATCCGGATTTTTTTAATTGTACTAAATAAACACATAAATACATTTGGGGAGTTTTGACCTGTTGCCATGAAATTCACGACATAATGAAAGTAAAAGTTTCTGCACATGGCTGCGCATGAGTTAGAGGCCTTTTCAAAACGAGACTTAAGAGAGACTGTTGATGAGCTTGTGATTTAAGTGCCTGCCTCAGATGAGAAAAAAAAACCCAATGGAAATGCATTGCTTTTTAATTAACATCAAAACAAGGTGCAACACGTTATCATCATGTAAATACATAAACGATGCTACTAGCCCTTTTGATTATTCATAAGTCTGGACTCACATAATCACATTATGTGACGATGCAAAGAAGCTCAAGAGGTCAGGGCTGTTTTGTTCTGATAGATAGACCAGTCTGCATGTTGAACACTGCCCATCGTTTACAAGGCCTCCTACGCGCCACCTTGATTGGAGTTAACGCCATTGTTTTAGCGTGAAAACTTTTGCGTGGCCAACATTCGAGGAGCAGAAGAGGCTGACGAGCTGTCAGCCCGACGCTCGACACTTCTGCGCCGCATGGCTTCGTGGGTCCAATTAATATTTGACGACATTAATGTAGATTGTAATGAGCGCTTAAAAAGTAGAACATGAAGACCTTCAGAGACCCTGTGGTGAAATAGAACAGATTTCAAAACAGGCAAATTACAAAATGCATTGCTGGAGTGTTTTACAGGGTACAAATCGGAGGGAAGGTTCTTTTGTGAGATCTGAGACTTGGCCTCAGAATGGCGTCGTGCCAGTAACCCTTCTTTCTGGTTGGGAGCCATCTCCATAGTTGAGTTTACAGCATCGCACACATGCATACGCTACCTCTGAGGACTCTGTGCACATAAAAAAAGAGATTTGTTTAACTTTTGGAGGGAAAATGTGATATTTAATTACTTCGGGTGGGAGAACAGATTCATCTCTTGGTGAGTTATGAACAATCTTCTTCATGAGTGAAGTAAATATAATACTAAGTAAATTGGGATTCATAAATCCACGACATGCAAGGGCCTGAAATGTTAATATAAAAATACTGCTGCTACTTAAGAATAAAGCTCTAGGAGGTTAAAGATGGACTTGTAGCCACTGAAAATGTCGAGTGCTTCATGATACTGTACAACAGCTGAACCAAAACCCATCAAATGTACATTAACTGCACTAAAGCTTTGGTTTTTATAATGTTTTCTTTGACTTGTTTCCAGAAATGAGCTGCATAACAAAAAATATGAGTTTACCCTTTAAGCCCCACTAATAATTATGTGAATACATGATGCCTTGTTAGGAAGAGTGTTACATGCAGTAATGACAAGCAAGACACATTGTCACTTTATTATGTGGAATCATCCTGTGAAGGAGAGACACTTTGAATCTGCTACTCTTAGAAGCATTTACATAACAAAGCCCAAACCAGCAAGGTGGTGAAGAAGAGACATAAAGCATTCATAGTTTCTCATTAACATGTCGCCAAAATACACACAAACACACACAGACACACACACACACACGCGGGCACTCAAATATATACATAATATGTTTGTGTATACAAATGTTCAAATGCACACATAAATCCATGTACATTCACATACACACAGGCCCACGGACACAAATATATGTACACAGATCTAAACACAGACACACCCTCAAACACCGAAACACACATATGCTATATATATACAAACACTCACACATCGGTGCGCTCTTACATGCTTGGAATCATGCACACACTCACAAAGACAATGAACTCCCCAGCACAATGAACAGGGATTCCTAAAGATCTCCGATCTTGGTAACTTAACATGGCCATGCACTCAGCTAAATAAGAAGAAACCTTTAAAGAAAAGATCTAGCTAGAAGAAAGGAAAAGAAAGAAAATATCACTTCTACACCTGACTACAATCCCCACAGCCACCTACATACAGCCCAACCCCTCCACCGAGCTCCCCACTCCGAAAGACACAGGATGAAATGACATTATGCATATGAAAATGTCCAGAAAGATGTTTGATTTATGTATGCATTAGATGCAAATTCTATTACAGGACACAAGGCGGCTGTGAGATTTCTCTCGGAACACTCGGCTGCCCTGATCAAACCCGATCTCATTAATTCCGACAAGGGGAGGAGGATAGAAGGAGCGAAAGAGGGAGAATTGGAGGAAATTTACAACCCGGACACAGATTTAACACACAAAAAAGGAAAAAGGGGATGGGAGTAAATTGCATTCCAGCCTCTAAGGCCACAGCAGACCGACTACAGTACCTCAGAGGCCCCGTAGTCCGTGTAGCCCCTGTACTCACCACCGGAGGCACACCTCACTAAACCCTCCAGCCAGCGGACAACAGAGCCACGCAAATGCCACGATGTGTGGAGCGGGTTTCAGTTCACTGGTAAAGTTTGATAAAGTTGGGTCTGTCAGCCTTTCACAGGTAGAGTGGATGTGACTAAGATAAAATAACAATATATATATATATATATATATATATATATATGTGTGTGTGTGTGTGTGTGTGTGTGTGTGCTGTGGATCAAAAGTCCCTGAGCTACAGTGTACAGGCCCAGAATGGAAGCTCCTGTATTTTCTCCTCGCCGCACTGGAGCTCCAGTGATTGAGGTCAGGCCCAGGGTCCTTTACTGGCCTAACTAATGTGATTGCATCAGTGCAATACTCTTAAACTACATCAGGCCATGATCTGCATACTAATTGACTCCACTGTCCTTGGCTATGACCTTGGAGAGGCCTTCAGCTCCTGTGGGGGGTTGTGGTGGAGGGGGGAGGGTTGTGGTGGGGGGGTTTGAGCCTGGTGGTGCGGGGAAAACCGCGGTGACCGTCCTGCATTTGCCATGCAGAAGCACCCTCGCTCAGCATAACCTCTGTTAGGAGCCCCTGTTATCTCCCTCTCTATGCATCAATGCAAATTATAACAATGGCCAGGGCTTTATTCCGAGGGTAAGCCTGCGTGACCTCCAGTGACAGGGAGCAGGGCAGACAAAGAGCCCTTTCCCAGCGACTGCACATGGCCACTGTCATAATGCCTCCCTCCCGCCTGCCTGTGCTTAAGAAATGAGCTCGGGCCGGGGAGGGGGGGGGGGGGTGCGGTTTAGGCCGCTGCCGCCCAAAGTGCAATCCGACACCATAACATGCAAAATAAAAGCACATGTTTGTGACGCCATCGCTCTCGGGCCTGCTGAAGAATGCCATGTGCTGGCGAGAAGTGCTGGGCTGCCCACTAACAGTGACATTTCTGTGGGGGCTTTTCTCTCCTGACTGCCTGCCACCGGTCCCACAGGAACGGATAGCGCACTGTATGGAAAAAAACAAAACAAAACAAAAAAAAAAACCCCTCCCTGCCCTGGTTAGTAACTGGGGCTTACGCTATGGAATAGTATGCGCAACATTCATGCGAAAGTTAGGGTGTCCCTATTTTGTATTTCTTTTATATATTTCTTTTTTGCAAGGCAGGTCCACACTTAAAGCCATCCAAATGTGCATGGCCAGAGATGCACAAGAAACAGACAAATAAACAAACAAATCGTTGTAAAACTCGAGCAGTCAGCTGATCCGGACCGAGGGCCATGCTGTGTGGGGCTCTGTGCCACCGGAGACGGGTTCCGGCCCTGCCGGGGCCTCCGCTGGCTGATGGATGTCATTACACCCTGTCATTTTTTTAAGGAGCAGAGGCCATTAGTGTGTGCAGGGCTGCAGGAAACGCATATCGACACTGCAGCCCTCTGTGGGCTTCTGGGTAACCAGGGAAGCCATGTATGCTGTTTGTAAACTCACGGACACGGACACAAACCTCCTATGCTGGCTTGTGATGACACATAATGGATGTCCAACATGAGATTTGACTTAAAATACATCCCCCATAACACCTCAGATTATGCCGTTCACATCTCTTTAGTATATTATGTAATATAGCTGAACAGTCTTAGTCAAGGCCATCGGGTGCTTCAGAAAAAAAAACAGACTATCAGTCACATACAAAATTTGAATCTCCACTTGTTAACAACCTGAACTGATGCCGATTTGTGTCATTTATTTCTTTTGTTGGCATTTCCCAGTCACAAAACCATAATTTAAAATCGCAGGACGTTCTCGGAGGGATCTATATTGGGTAGCGGCGGCGTTCGCCCGGACTCTCGCGGTAGCAGGGTGCACGCGACGATCAGCCTCCGAGACTCTTTTCTCAGGTTGCGACCGTTTATCACGGAGCAGATGCATTCGCATTGGCACTGATCACCCCACAAGCGAGCGTCCAGGCAGTCTGCTCGTCCAACATATGTTCAATACAGAAAGTGTGAGAGAGTGACAGGTAGAGGTGGGGAGAAACTGTCTATATGGCTGAGTGCGCGCGCGGCGCTTTTTTACGCGGCTGTTACGGCTTCACGCGGAAGTGTGTAAAAGAATTCAGGAGACTTCAGGGAGAGGCACCCAGAGGGCGAGATCTGTTCGGCTCGCTGTAGTCGCAGTTAGTTTAAGAGGTGTGAAAATGTCTAACTGGGTAACTGTGACCTCCGTCTCCTCGAGCCTCTTTTATATAAATTGTATACTTTGGTTGGAAAACCCACAGCCACCCCTGACATTGGCGAGTTCAGCACAGCATTTCCACTGAGAGGAATTCATGACTCATGACACAACTCTTCCCTTCACTAAACTCTTTGAGACAAATCTTTCAATTAATATGGCATAATTTCGGCAAATCGCTAAAGCCTAATTATATTTAGAAAAAGACAAGCAGCACCTAAGAAATTCTAAAAATGCAAAGAAAAGATGTAAGACTTTGTTGAAAATCAAAAATGTCATATGCCGACATCAAAGGAGAGTGAAAAGGAAGACCACTATGAAGAAGTACTGGGGAAGCTCCCACATCTATCTCCCTCTCTCTCCATCCCCCTTTCTTTCTACCTCTCCCCTGTTTCTCCCCCTCTGTCTCCCCCCACTCTCCTTCTCGCTCTCCATCCCTTTTCCTCTCACACATACATTCTGTGACTTCATTTTTATGTTGCGTTTAAAAGCAGAACGCATCACACAAGTCACTCAGAGTGGGCCTCCTGGGAACGCCACAGCCCTAGATCTGTGCATCATTACACACTTCCACTCACATTACCTTAGTTCCAGCCCACCAGCCCAAACGAAAAACAGAATCCTGAATCTTTTTGTTTTGTTCCTGTATTTTCCCTCCAAATTTCAATACGAAAGGAAGGTGTGAAGGCTTGAAGGGATGGGCGTGTAGCAGCTATGCTTTGGTAGAGCACAAGTCCCCTGAGTTCTTTTGTTTTGTTGTTTATTTTTTTTCCCCCTCCAATGAGTATTAATGAACATAAGTACTCTCCACCAGACGTAACACTGCTTTTTATTGGCTAAGAACCATGTTTTGGCACTACAGCAGGGTTTTGAGGTCCTGACATTCGTCTCCAGAGGATCCCTTAGAACTTGAAATCCTTTCTTTCATCTGGTGTCTTTCTACTTATGAATCTTGGTGATTATTCTCTTTCACATTCTTCAGCGTACAGCTTTTTGGTTCTGAAAAGTTTCTTTTGTCTGTGAGGCTGTGTGTGGGTGGGTGTTTGTGTGTGTACCAATGTTGTGGCCCTGGTGGTATGGTACACAAGCATTTAAGGTGTGTTTGATGAGTTAATGCATAATATCTAGTCCAGTCATGTCTCACTGCCTTACTGATTCATATCTCCCTGCATGGCCATTTGTAAGCACACAAACAAAAAGCATGAGTCCAATAAATCAAGTCTGTCTGTTATCCCAATCCGTTCTGTCACCGGTAGCAAAGCAATACATTTATTCCCTTGTCTCACTTATGCGCCATTTTAAGGCCTTTATTTAAGTAATTCTATTTATGTTAAATTTGGTCATTAGAATTTTAGTATGAACATGTCCTCCCGTGTTGTCTCAGTAGCCTGAGAGAGCTTGTGCTATATATGTGTCCAACATAAACGTATCCGTTCGAGGTTTGGTTCCCGAAAAATTACATAAAGAAAACAAGGAAAAGATAAACGAACACATGAACGTGAATCAGCTGTGTTTGTTTCTTACATTTGCTACCAATGTAATAAAAACAAACACTGCATGTGATACTTAAAGCTAGCGAAGTACACCTAAGTAAAGATATAACAAGAGGACAGATTTTTGGTAACCACTGTGTACAAGCATACACACACACACACACACACACACACATATACACTGTTCCATCTTCTTAGGCCTGGTAGGGTTGTTCTAGTAGGACTGTCAAGAACTGGAACTCTAGTTGACATGCAACACAGTAAAATGCAAACAATAGCCTGACATTTTCTTTGGCGAATGTCTTTGTCAAAGGCAGAGTGAGCGGCTGAATGCTAGGGCGTACAGGCATTTGCCATTCTGATGTAAGATGCTTTATACAGGTGAGATGAAGTAGAGTACCTCAGGGATCCTTTTATCCAGAGCAGCGGGGGGAGAATGTTAAATTGTACCACCCTTCTTTATATGTATATAAAAATGTCCCGAACAAGATGCTTATCTTAATAGATGAAGTAAGAGCAAAAAGAACTATAATTTTAATCAAATCTCGGGCTTATTCGCGAGAGGCTGTCGAGCGCTATTGAGGTTTTAAATGCATGTTGTTGGGAGTTGGTGAATGGGACCTCCAGGGGGTGTCTCAGTCCGTAATTATCCCCCACTTACAGGTATTTCTGTTGCCATGGTCTTTATCTTCTCTTGTAAAGAGGAAATCAATTTGTACAGATGTATATGAGAAAGGTGATTGCCTCGTGAAGGGGGAGGGGCACAGCAAGCCCTGGCAGAAGGGGAAAAAAATGTCTCATGAAATGGACAAGTCATTTGGAAAATGCAGAAGAGGTGATGTCTGGAAGTGTTTGTTTGCACCTTTGTTTAGCTGTGTTTAGCAGCTGCCGTGGAACACCGTGATGACTGCAGATTTATTTGCTATGTGTCTCAGCAAGAAAAGTAATCCAAACTAAACTAAACATTTAAATACATTTTTTTTTTCTTAAATCAGCAACTTTTTCTCAGGGAGGAAACGTGTGCTTCACTACCAGAGTCTGCAGGGAGAAGCCAAAATCAGACAATCCAACCTTTCGTCACATTTAAGTGGTTAAGTGATTTTATGGACAGCAATTGTATGAGTAATTGGTTAATGTAATTGGTGGCTTTAAATCAATATTAGGACTATCTGCATATTAATATGGATATTATCAGAAGCAGACTTGGCCTGTAGGATTGTTACACAGCTCTGCAGTCCTCAGGACACATTCAATTAGCTCAAATCATCATGTAGCCTTTGCTCTTAATCAAACTGTCTCTCTTTCACACTCTCTCTCTACACACACACACACACACACACACACACACTATATATATATTTCCAACATACGAGCCAGTAAGAAACATTTACACGCTCACTCGTTTACTTTTCCTTTTTTTAGTAAGCGATGTGATGTGACTTCCTAATACCAAACATGATCACTTTTAGATGAAACTATTAATAAAGCCACCACAGGAACACTGGGAGGTCGGTCACTTATTCAGTCCCTCACCTCAAACGTCCCATGACTTCAAATAAGAGAGAACGGGAGAGAAAGAGCAGGATCAGGCCACACACATGCTTCCAGATCACTCACACACACACCAGTGAATCAACCATTAGCATCCTGGCTAGTCCCTCACGCTTTAGCACTTGCTAATTAGACTTGCGATATCGGACCATATTCTGTATTTATCGCTAACCGGGTAAATGTCAGCAGGAAAGGGCGGGGAGGGGTGGGGGGGGGGGAGTGCGAAGTCCGTTATTGGCAGATCAAGAGGACAGACAGTTCGGTTTTCCACTGAAGATTCAGACAGACCTTCGGGTGGACAAGTGTGGTCACGGTGGAGAAGATCGCAGTTCAGCCAGTGCTAGACAGCAGGGACCGTGTGACAAGATAGGCCACGTGGTCCAGAGCAGGCTAGGGTGATCGAGATACTGTAGGATGGATCACGACGCATGGGTGAAACGCCAGCGTCCCCTCATGGGTTACAGCTGTGGACCGACACACTGTCTCTGCAACTGTAACCCTGTCTAGATTTCAAGTATGCTGCTCTGAAGACAGTTTCCTGCATTAATTTAGAACAAACAGATATGAACACTTTGAAAATGATATTTCATTATTTTGCACACCTCCCAAACAAAGTCCTCTTGACCCAATTATCAGCCAAGCAGGTTCCGTATTATTGGTGACACGGGTGATTATCCGTTCTGAGAGTCGTGGAGCACTTTGTTTTGATACCTTTTCCCTTCTGCCTTGGGGAATGTGTGGGAGGAGCCTCTTACGCACCTCGTTCTCTTCTGCGTTCAGCCGGAGCGGGATCTCCTCCAGAGACGGATACGGTGGGGAAAAGGAGAAGAGAAATAAATAAATGGGGAAATAAATAAATAAATAAAAGCTCAGGTGTTGTGCAACAGTAAAGCCTTGATCAAGCAAGCATCACAGAGTATGAGGCTACAGAGAGATAGAAAGCACAAAACAAAACCAAAAAAAAAAAAACATGGGTGATTCGCAGGGAGGGGGCGCTGTGGCCCGGAATGCAGAGGCCCAGACTGGTTTGGAGTGCATGTGTGTGTAAAGCGTTTGGACATGGCAGTGGAGTTGCTGCTGTTGTGTGTGTGTGTGTGTGTGGGGGGCGGGGGGGGGGCACTCCTGGGGCCACTGTTGGGGGGGACACTCTCGGGCCGCTCCAGGGGCCACTGTAGGTGGGACACTCCAGGGGTCACTCCTGGGTCCGTAGCCTTTTTTTTGGAATGCAGCCATTGTGACAAAAACAGCGGGACATATGTGTACGGATCCCGAGGACACAGTGACTAATGTCGCCCCCCCCTCACAGTGTAGACCCCAATGGAGGGCAGGCCTGTCTTCTAATGAGCTATTTGGAGACAGAGCTGCCAAATGGAACATCATAAGGAACGCGTCCCCTGTCCCAGAGCATCCACCTGAGGACGGCGAGGACACGGGGTCCACCAAGGGAAGAGGCGAATTGGAGATAATCTGTGTCATTCATATCATGTTTCCTGACACAAATGATCAGATAATTCACATCTGAAGTGAATTAACATCTGTTGTTTGAATGGAGCTAATGTCTAGCAATTCATCAATTTCATGGGCCTACACTGCTGACCAGAGAATCACGCGACGTTTGGAGACTGGAGATCCGTGGACGCGCTTTGGATCAGAACTTCGTCACACGTGGCCCACTAGAGTTGGTTCATGCATCAGCTCTGCTGCAAAAGCAGGACGACCCAAAACAAAATACCAAGAATCGCAATCAAGTGGAAAAAAGGGCCTCAAATCTAGCATACGCATACTACTGAGGACAAGGAGGAGGAAAGAGCTTCACGCTGGATTATGTGGGAATATACAAACCAGGATTACGGTGTAAACAACAGGATTAGTGTCAGGGTTTATACATAATATGGGGCCAACTATAGTATAAAATTATGTCATAATTTGATGATACACATGATCGTACATACATCGCTGGATCAGAGTTTAAATTACACTGACAGAATTTGCATGTTAGACTGCAGTTATTCCGCCTTTGTTCATTCACGAATAGCGAAATGAAACCATAACATTTGGCAGAATTTATGTTTCCCATATTTCCTGCGGTTGATTTTAAACAATTCTTTAAATGCAGGTCGCTCCAGTGCCAGTGCTGTGTGGAATCACCATCTAGAAACATGAAGCGCATGTTTATAGAGGAAGGGATGCAATATGGAAATTATCCCAAAGAATGTCGGGAGTTTGAGGATGGACAAAAATTACGAGAAAAAAAAAAACCTGCTGCAATTAAATCAAGCTTAATTCTATTTTGATAATTGTGGGCGTTTGTGGCCCGGGCTCGCCGCGGGGATGTGGTGACTTGTGTACGAGACTGACAATGAAGTCGGCAACAACAGCTGCTCGGTGCCGGCTAGCTCGTGTACCTCAGCGTTCAAGTCTTGTCAGTCACATTTCCCTAATTAACTAACATCTGCTTTCCATTTTCAGTTACACTGCATCGCCAGCTTGTCTCATCTGAATCCCTGACTCCTGACCTCCCCCGAGGAAGGCGCTCGCTGTCAGAAGAACCCCCAGTCCCCCCCGCCGCCACTCCCTACCCCCCCAACCACACCGCCAGCATCCGAGTGCCACCGAACGGTGGTTCCTTTAAAGCAGCAAAAGCCCGCGAAGGAGCGGCGTGGCGGCGGGCTGCAGGCAGCCGAGAGAGGAGCTGTCGCGTGTGTCAGGTAACCTCAGAGACACGTTCAGCGCTCTGCAGCTGGGAGACAGGGGGAGACGGGAGGAGAGAGCAAGAGAGAGAGGGAGCTAGAGGGAGACGGAGGGAGAGAGAGAAAGGCACCATCGCTCCATTTGGCTCAAGTGAGTCCCTACGTTAAGTATCCTCCATCCTTTTTTTTTTTTTTTTTTTTTGTAAACCCCCACCCACAAAGGCCTAAAATACCAACATTGTGCACTGTCAGTCCCCTGGGCTCGGTTTATTCTCAATTTTATCCCAGAAGTGTGTGTAGTGAGAGTGTGTGCATGTAGTCTGTGTGTGTGTGTGTGTGTGTGTGTGTGTGTGTGTGTGTGTGTGTAGTGAGAGTGTACGCATGCAGTCTGTGTGTGTGTGCGCACTATGCATAGAGGATGAGCACGAATAAATAATGCTTGTGTTCTTGAAGCACGCTTGTGCACACATGAAGCCCACCTGAAATAGTCTGAGCTCATCCTCTCAGACTAAGCGTTCGAATAAGCATCAGTGTTTGTCACTGGACAAGAAAGAGGAGCCAGTGGGAAATAAAATGGGATATTTTAATAGTATTTTTATTATTATATTATTATTATATTATAATAATTTCATTGGCCAGTGAAATAGAACAAAATTCTCTCTACTGGACAAAACTGTGAAACTCTTGATTACTGTTGTTCCATATATCATACAGGTCAACACAAGTGAACGCTCAATAAATACAGTGTGTTTGCATCTATCTATCTATCTATCTATCTATCTATCTATCTATCTATCTATCTATCTATCTATCTATCTATCTATCTATCTATCTATCTATCTATCTATCTATCTATCTATCTAATTAGAGATTAAAAATTGCAGTACACCAGAGAAACTCTTTGCTTGCGGCTGATGAAGGACCTCTGTGTGAAACGTCCTCTTTCTCTTGTGACTTTACAACATTTTTTTATTTTTAATATCTCAACATATTTGACCTCAGCGTACTGTGGTTACTCACCTGGAATCTTTGGAAATGTGTGTGTGTATGCATTTGGTATATTCATACATATACTTTCTATGCAATATTTACCCTTGATCCCAAACCTTACAATTTGGTTAGAAGTGAAGCAAATCTCCCAGGTTTTGAAAACAAAGGGTAAATGATTACATTCAAAAATAATTAACAGATGGGCCTGCCTAAAAAAAAATATGATTTTCTACAAATGACTGCATTCTTTCCCCTTTGGTGTGAAAAGTAGATTCAAGAACACTTTTAAATAATTTGTTCAATTTGTTCCACAGCCAAAGAAAAGCGGCTTGGTGGAAATTCAGATTCATTAAAACTTAATTAATATGCATCATTATGTAAATGAGGTTGCAGTTAATGAGTTCTTAAAAGAAGCCTTCCTTAATTAGTTCACTTTTAATGGCATCATCATTTATCTTTTTTCTTTGAAGCAGAATGACGCGAGGAACTAGCCTCTCCCGAAAGTGCAAAAATTTTCCATTTTTTAATTATTCTTATTTCCTTAATTTTTATATGATTAAGAATGCATTTAGAGAACTAAATAAATGAGACAAACTCACACTTTTCCAGACTCGCCTGTTTCCATTAAAACAGTCTCGCTGGATGGCAGGGTGCTTAGAAAGTTGCAGTGAATGCATCCTCTTACAGAACAATCAAGAGTTTCTCACAATTACCTCTTCAACATCTCAGAGCAGCTTCATTTCAGCCAAATCGGAGGGAAGACTTAATTGCCCCCCCATTTAGAGCCACTGTATATGTTTCTGCAGTTCATTAGAATTTATGCAGCTTAGATTCACAGCCTGGAAATGTAAAGATGAACAGTTTTGCTCGTTGTTCCCTCATTCCTCATAAAAAAAAAAAAACCAAACCAACAACCACGTATAGAAAACGTACTGTAGTAAAAAGTATATGGTTAGAGGCTTTAGCACTTTTTCTGTTTATTATAGACACATTGGTTTACTGTTAGTGTCTTAATTCTCTCAAATTCTTTTTTTTACTTCAGTTTATTTCATACGATTCTGTATTTCAATGGCTGTTTTCCGCTTTCACGCTGGAGCCTAGAGTCTTGGGTTCATCCAGATAGCATATAAATTTAGAAGTGTCACCAAGTGGACAGTAAGTGAACTGACTCGGGTAGTTAAAGAACTGTTTCTGGTGCAGAGGTGAACCTCCCCTGCCATCTCTATGCCAGGTTCCCTGAAAAGGTGATTGGTTGCAGGATGGAAGACTCCACACTACATTTTATTACACTTCCCATAATGCAAAGCGGCTCTGTCTTCCCTTCCTCTGAAGGGGGAAAATCCCTATTCAAAAAAAGGGGGGGGGGGGGGGGGTGGGGGGTGGTAGACGAATCCGATTCGATATAAGGTAAAGGAACAGACGTACGCCTTCTGATCTCCTTGTCCAGGAAGTGAACAAGGCATCGTTTATCCCACGATCGGATTTTGGATATGCTTTCTAAAGACTGCTGTAAGGTAATGCAGCTGTCTGACAACACATTCAGTCACGTGACACGGCGAAAAATGTATTAAGGGGTTCTTCAGAGCATGTAGAGGTATTCAGCACTACAGTGACTGCCAGTGTGAGAAGACAGAGTATAGTAGGAGGTTCTGAGTATTTCCGATCCAGGAGAGCATATGTGGTGCTGGAGAAAACAGGGATGCAAAAATGGTGTTTAGGCTTCACAGTAAAAAATTCTGGACTGTGATGATCGATCGAAACAAAAAAGATTCAGTGTATAGCCATGAAATATAGCCTTGAATTTTTATGAAATTATAACCATGAGAAAATAACTTATTTTATATATATCATCAATGCCAGCGAGAGTGACTCTAAATGAAAATTAGAATTCAAAATTGGAATTATAAATTAGAGTGAGTTTTTTAGGAGAGGCCGCCATCAATCAGCAAAAGGCACCGATCCAAGAACTACCCTAAAAGAAGAACAAAGAAAAAAATTCCACTGATATATGAAAAGAAAACCTGACATGTATGTATTTACAAAAAAAAAAAAAGATAAATAAATACACAGCCTTGTGGGTAGTGAGGAGGGAGGGTCTCAGTTAAAGAGTGGAAGATCTGGAGGATGAGGGATGTCTTATTATGTTGCTGGTTCACTGTCTCTCTGGTCTTAATTGATAACCACTGGCATTTGATCAGAGACTTTCAAACACAAAATATAGCTTTGTATTTTCTATAAGAAGACCATCTGCTGTTTCTGAGCATTTGTTAAGTTGAATTTAGCTTTGCGCACGTCAGAACTGAACTTTGGAGTCGTTACTTCCCCCTTTCATGTTCATCTGCATTTGTCTGTCGAACGACGTGTGTTGTTGTGTCGGTGTGTTTGTGTCTGTGTTGTGTCGGTGTGTTTGTGTCTGTGTTGTTGTGTCTGTGTTGTTGTGTCAGTGTGTTTGTGTCTGTGTGTTTGTGTCTGTGTTGTTGTGTCGGTGTGTTTGTGAGCTCACCGTTCCTCCTTTAGTGCTGCTGGCCTACGTGCACGTGCGCACGGGTGGAGCTGTCTACCATCTCTTAGGCGCAAGATTAAGAGAAAAAGAGACAGACAGACAGAGAGAGAGACAGAGAGAGCGAGAAAGACTGAACGAAGGTGCTCTGAACGTAAATGGCATGTTTAACTTCATTCGTCACTCGAGAATAATGATCACTGATCTGGTTCAGCAGGTATTTAATTTCATGCCAACCTTCCTCAGCTTTTTGAAATTCTAAAATTAAAAGTAGAATTACAGGAGACAGTCTCAGGACCGCCGGGGCCATTGACACTGACCGCTCCTAAAGGCATGATGAATGTTATTCACACAGCCTTCATCATCCTCTTCATCTCTCAATTTCCTGCCACTTGTTGGACTTTTTCCTTGCAAAAAAATAATAAAAAATTATTCGAATGTGTAGAAAAGTATGGCACAGTCATAAATACGCAGAGATGAGTGATATTCCAGATACGACAGTCTTTCTGCCGTTCTGAAAAATGCTTCAAAACTTGGCTGTTTTTCTATCCGTCCATGGCGTGTGCAGTTCTCCTCCCATAAGCAGATGGTGGTTAAAACTACGAATGCTAAATCACTTCTTTTCCAAACAGTAGCCTGCATTAACTGCATACTGTTTCTGGTACACGCCACCATGAAGCCGCACGCGGGTGTGTGCAAAGCGTTATTGGAAAAGCTAGCAAGAGAGAGAGAGAGAGAGAGAGAGAGAGAGAGAGAGAGAGAGAGAGAGAGAGAGAGAGAGAGGAGAGAGAGAGAGAGAGAGAGAGAGAGAGAGGGAGAGCTGAAGGTAGGAGACTTGCTTTTATTTTTATCTTGTTTTGCAGCACGGGGAGGAAGCTGACAGATTGAAGTATTTGGTGGGCGTCTGCATTACGCACTCAGTGTCCTGTGTGTCATTAACACATACACACACCATCTCTCCCCATATAACACACACACACACACACACACACACACACACACACACACACACACACACACACACACACACACACACACACCCCATCTCTCCCCATGTAACACACACAGCCAAATGCCAAACCTTGCGCTGCTTAAAATGTCCAACACAGACCTAAGGAAATATGTCCAAGTGCTCTAATTCACATTCACTTTTTAATATTTATTTATTCATTTATTTGTTTATTTAAATCCTGCTGAAGGATGCTAAGTTGGATTTTATTGCTGCTGTTTTTTGCACATAATTTTCTCATTAATTTCCTGTTACAATTTACTCCTATTGTTTTATTCCATATTTCCTTAAAAATAACAATGACAAAAAAGTCTTGACCTTTCCACCTGATGTGTTACAAAATTAAAGGAAAAATTTAAAATGTTGATGCCAATCACATATTCTTATTGCCATTAATATATTTCTTGCTGTATAAGTGATTTGCACTCTCATGATTTTTCTCTCATCCCCCCATCCCCAACCATCACACACACACACACACACACACACACACACACACACACACACACACAGAGTAAAAAAGCCCAGTGGTTTTCTATCATATAATCCCACTAAATTACGAAATTACCAGTGTCATGAAAGCAAGTACAAGGGGCCAACGTACGTCTATGAAAATCTGCAATAAATCAAAATGTTATTTTAAAATAAATCTTTACCCTAAAATGTTATACTGCATCACACTTAGTCTCAGAACTAAGATGCAATACTGCTCATCTTGAAAGAGGTGAGACATGTAAAGAGGTAGGTGAGACATGCAGTTAGGTAGGTGAGACAGCATGTATTGTACAGAGTGTCCAACATTGCTTTTGTGCCAGCAAATCTAGAAAATAAGAGCTGTTTCATCAGCCTGACAGCCGTCCCTCTCATCCCACCTGTATCCCTCTCTCCGTCTAACTGTCCTCTCCGTACCGCCCCATTTTCTGTTGCTCCAACATATAAACGAGCAGAAAGCGGGAGCCAACGTTTAAACCTCCATCCCGACTGGTGTTTGACCAGGTCTTGGAAAAAGCCTCGACCATTGAGGTCCCACACGCGTGTGCTGTTGCTGGCTTGCGCGTTTTTGCCCCCCACACACCGCATCGCCCGAAATGATGGCACACGGCCACGCACTTTCACCACGCCAGAGCGTCCGCTTGTTCACACACTCCTGGATACAGCACAAGAAACCAGGTTTATTCTTTCCTTTCTTTTTTTTTTTGCAGCAGGTAGGGGCAATGTCAGAGTTCCTTCTTTTTTTTGTCTTAGTCCCATGTAAACAAGACGGTTTGCTTTTCCTGGAGAACGCTAATTTCACAGTGGCAGGTGCCACAGCTGCCCGTCATTATATGAAAATCAAGAAACTCCTCAGCACGGCGCTGATCATCCTGTAGGGGGAAAAAAAAGCTGATTTCATTTTACTCTGTGTGATTTGAGAGCGTGTGGACAGTTAGCCATGAGTGCAATTGAATGTTGAGTTCATTCAAGCTTAGGAAAGGAAACAGAAGCCTTCTGACATTGAATCTCCTGATTCGGTTGTTACTAAACGATTCCTGAGGGTTTTTTTTTTTCTTTTTTTTTTCTTCTTTTCTCTTTTTGTCCTAGAGACAAAGATCAGGGCTGTTTGATACAAGCATTTTGCATTAATAATTAATTATGCATGAATACGGAGGCCTTGCGGATTACGGGACGGCCATGAATAAAGAAAGAACGGCTTGCAAAATTTAGTTGAAGCGAATGAAATAAGAGGCAGTATAATACAAGAGTAGCAGCACTCCACAACCTGAAGTTTGTGCAGAGCAGGTTCGGGCCAAACATGGTTCGCACATGTAGATGTGAAGAAATATAGCCTACATGTCAGCACTCCAGGTTTACTCAATAGTACATTGAACTACTAGATACATGTCTAAAAACGCAGACGACGTGGGCCTCTAGGAAAACAATACATTACTATAAAATGGCAGAAGAGCTTTCCAAACTATCCTGTGAATGTAGTGAGGAGTGCATGGAGGTCATGTTTACTGACAGTGTTTGCTGTTTGAAATACTAGGATGTCCACACAATAAGCACAAAACCAGTTAGATAATAAAAGAATAATAATTTGACACAAACTAGAAAATCTAATTCGATGAGAGGGATAAACTGGATGCGACAAATACATTGTTACCTCAGAGAAAGGTCCTTCGTTTCGCCTGTGAGCACTCTGCCAGTTGCTGGTTAAAAACTTGAGAAGGTTAATAAACTAAATATCGATAACAAATAAATACATCCAGTGTACGGTAATTACAAATGCAATTGAATGACGGTGTGTGATTTCACAAAGCCTGCTGCTGTTTCTTTTTTATCGTTTTACTTTTCAGACTCAGTTTGTAAATTTGTGCAGTACAGTATAATCATGCTATTCTTTTATGAATCTTTTATAGAAGTAAACATATGAATATGTTACAATGGCTGTCAAAAGAACGCTAGACGTGTTCTATCTGCAACTCAGGAGTATTCTTCCTGCCTGGTTTGGAGACGGATTGTAAAATCAATTCTCGAAGAAAATGAGCAATTTACTTTAAGAAATCCACACACAATAAATTATTTAAAACAACTGGGACTATCAAATCATGGAAAACAAAGGTTTACCCCATGCTGATGGCTGTGGTGTTTGTTTGGAACGAGAGAGAGTGAGAGAGAGAGAGAGAGAGACGGAGACACAGAGAGAGAGATGTTTGATGCTAAATACAGAAAGAGAGAGAGGAGAAAAATCAGAATATCTCACCAAACTGCTTATACGGGAATAATTGGTGACTTCCATGTACAGCATGCAGTGTTATTCAAATCTGGCCTTTGTCGGCCTTGTTTACAGGATGTTAATTGCTGTATTGTCACCCCCAGACTGGACTCCCGCCCCACTTCCTCACACACAACTCTCACAGCTCTTTGATTCTCCACCTCTACAGTGAGTTTTGCGTCTGATTCCCTCCCCTCGGTGCTCATGTATGAGAACTGATCACAGAGCCGCAACAGCGAATAAAAACAAAATAAACAAAAAGAAAGAAAGAAAAAGGTCAGGATAGTTCCGAAAGGATGTGACTGTATATAATCCCGCAGAGATCAGGAAGAATCCGATTAATTTCGTCCCGCGGATATCAGGAAGAATCTGGCTCATTTAAAGCAGTTTGAAATTGGTAAGCTTGTTCAAGAACATTAAAATCACACTCGTTTGATTTTTGGTGTAACCTGCCTGGCTGGGAGTGACCAGAACACACAGGAATATTCTGCAGTCTTTAGTTGGATTAAACAAACCTGTTCAAAAACACCACATTCAGGGTCTTCTTTGTTTTTTGGGGTTATGATGAACATTGCTTATAGATGGGGGTAAAAATGTCATTAAGATTCCCTGGTAAAAATTCCTCTTGCGGGGAAATAAAAGGGCTGCAGTCAAGCTCCAACCGTTTTGGTGCATGCCGTTCTGACATACCAAAATAAAGTGTGAACGTTCACATGTTCGTCTCCACCCGTGCAGTCTGTGCATGCCGTGTCAGGTATCTGTGTCACAACCGCACAGTCGGACAAGATAACAATCGTTGTGAGAACGCACGCGTCTTCGCACGAGGCACCAAGTGGAGGAGCTAGTTCTATAAATACTGCGCGCTCGGGGGGACGGCGAGGCGGGTGAAGTTCGGTCGCTCTCTCTCGCCCGCCCCGGTTCCCGCCCCGGAGCTGAGGGGAGGAAAGAGAGACGGGACGCGCTCTCAGCCACAGCGCAGGTGGCACCTCCGTACCCACGCGGTGGCGGAGATGTGAGGGGGGAAATGAGGGGGGGGGGAGGCGGGTGGGGGGTTTGTAGGCGGGCGACGGGGCAGGCGGGCCCGCGGAGCAGGCCGCCCGGCAGGAAACGGCGGAGGAAGTGGTGGGGCAGGCCGCAGAACCCGAGCTCTCGACGCGCGTGGCGCTTTTCTTCCTACGCGAACGTGCACACGCGCAGACTGGGAGAACGCACCTCAGAAGTCACATCAGCCTGTCTGACAACGCTGTCCCAATTAAGCTGCCCCATAAACAACGAGGAGGTGCTGCTCTCTAGGGACAGACCTCCCTCACTCAGCCACGGGCTACCCCCCCCCCCACCCCCCTCCACACACACCCCACCCCCTACCCCCCCACCCCCTCCTCCCACAGGCCCCTCTAAAACATGCCAGAGATTGCCGAATGTCATTGGGCATCAAGCACTCCATGGCACTGAAGCTCCTTCTGACAGCGGAAGGTGTTAGTCATGAAAGCACGGCTCCCTGCTGAACATGCCCCGTGTGGGGTGCTTGGGAACCTTCGTGCGCCTCCATCGGAGCCCTTTTCGTCTGAGTCCTCCTCGCCTTCATTTACGCGCCGCAAATTACCACCGCCTTCCCCGTGAACCCGGCCGCCCGAGTTTGAAGTCAAAGCCTTTCCTCCAAGTTTTACTGTATGCAAAAACAGAAAACTGAAAAAAAAAGACAGGCTGGATTTTCCCATGTTCCAGGCTAATTTGAAGGGCCCATCAGTATGTTTAAAAAATGTCAGACAGGTGAACTGTTTAGCTCTGGAGAACTTCAAGAACATTAGATTCAGTCTCGTTTGAGAATGAGGCACCTGATCCTGCCCCGAGCTCCATCTAGCTTTAACTCCAGCTCTGCACTCCTCCATCCTTCTACCTTTCTCTTCTTCTACCTTTCTCTTATTCTTTTTTTCATCTTCTGAGTTTTTTTTTTTCAGCTCAGTATGACACTCTCTAAAACAGCAGATCCTCCCTCTCCTGTTTGAAGGGAGCTTGTACTTGTGTGTTTAACGCATGCCTAATGAGGTGTCGGCGTTCACCAGGAAGCCATGCTAGATCAGTCATCGTTGCACCCCGAGCAAGATCACATTTACACCAGCAAATCATGCATCATTCCGACACTCCAGACACCTTCCCTTGCAAAATAAAGAAACGACCTGTTATAATTCACAAAGAAAGATTAACATGCTTCTGCTGATGTCATAGATGCATGCTGTGTTTAGGTACCTCTGTAAAAAGAAAAAAAAATCTAATTACTAAAAGCTCCAATGCATTTGTACCTGGAGAGTTGGAATAAAACAAGACAGATTGTGTTGCTCTTGAAATGTTTGTATGAAAGCAGCAATCATGGACAATAGGTAAATAAAGAAAGGTGGATGTGGATTATCACAGAGAAATACTATATGTAGCATCAGATAACTGCAAGAAGAAATTCCAATACAGCATTTATGAAAATGTCCAACCAAGTCTATTTATATCCTGGAGTGTATCTGATGCATTTCAGTTTTTCTGGAAACCTTTTTTTTTTTGCTGATTGGTGTGAAATGCATCTCTATTCCAAGTACTACACTAAGATTTTTTTGACACAGGCAAATATTTTCACAAACACACACACACACAAACCAAATCTTTTCATACGCAAGTAAAGATTTACAGGCTATAAAAACACCTCTAAATACAATCTTATGTTAAATATGAACAATCTGTGGTATTGGAATTTTAATAGTCAAGTTTAAATTTTTTTTTTTTAAACTTGACTATTAACTTGATATTATTTCCCCAACCCCCAAAAAAAAAAAACAATTCACTTGACATTTTGCTCCAAATTTGTCTCCTCATATCTAGATAGATAGATAGATAGATAGATAGATAGATAGATAGATAGATACCAATGCTTTCAGAATACTACGTTCTGTCATTTTATCCTGCTATTACAATCCACAGTGGGAGTGTTCTAATATTAATTCAACCTAATGTTCATTAATGTTCTAATATTGCTCCTGGTGACTTCCTCATTCTAATATTGATGTTTTTGACATTCCAGAGGACTCATCGAAATCACTTTGGTCTAATATTCTGCATGTCGGTTGCAAGAAGAATCAAACCTTTGTATTGTTCTTCGATCTGTCAATTTCACAGCCTCATTACAGATGCTAGTTACATCGCAAGTACAGTAGTCGAGTCAAACCCCGCTTATAAATATATAAATAAACATGTTTCTCCCAAGTGCCTGTTGACTGAATAATCTCGAAGAAAAAAAGAAAAGTATTCATTGGGATTCAAACATTGCAGCTATATACAAACGAGGCCAGTGACCTATAAAATGAGCTATTGATATGCCCAGTTCTCACCCGCGGAACCTGCTTCTCTGCACTGTCCAGACTGACACACACACCCCTAATTTGATTGGCATATTCTATTTGTTATCATGCAACCAGACCTCTGCTGCCATTTGTTTCCAGGTTATCCAATAAACACCCAGCCTGGGAAATGTTACGGTGATGTCACGGGTGCCGGGTGAATATACGCAAAGTGGTTTAGCGCGCTCAAATGAGTCGGCTCGCTTGGAAGTCGGCAAGATGCAATCCGAGGGCTGGAATTTCAATTTTGAACCTTCCCCCTCTCCGTCAGCTAATTTGTCTGATCTAAGTGACGAATGTCGGGTGGCGTGCGTCTTAAGTGGCGGCGGGTTAAGAGCGGATATGTGGCTCCGATCTCTTGCCGATCTTGCGCAGATCTCTTCGGAACCTCCTGGCCCACCCTGGTCCCTCGGCCCCCCTGTCTGGGGATCATTAAACACGTTTATGCCCACTCGGAAGACTCCAGTTTCCCTTTGATTCAAAATGATCTCAGTGCTGACTTCATGTGTCAGTGTATGACAAATGTTTAAATAAAAACAAATCATCGAGGAGTGAGCCGGGCCGGGCGGCCATGGGCCGGAGATGCGTGCGCCATAAGAGGAACCTCCTCGTGCTCGCGTTATAATTAAAGGATGCAAAGGTTTTTTGGGGAGGACTTCTTTTACATTTCAGTTTAATGTGTGCTTAAAGAGACAAGGGACTTTTAAGGGTTTCTACATGGCACAGTGATTGAACCTTGGATAGTTAGAGTGTTCAGTCTCATCAATATGTCCTTGGTGTATATTTTAATCTGACTGATTGGAATTATTGCCTGTTACGGCAGCGTATCCTTTAGGAAAAGTAGGACAACTGCGCGTGGTATCAGCAGTGGCATCGGGAGAGCCCGCATTTTAATCAACTTTGCTGGGTTGAATTTTAGAAATGTAATTCTGCCCTCCACTGGCACAAAATAGGTGCACACAGGAAGTCTGGCATTTCCTCTCGAACTGGTAGCCCTGTTCAGTGTGTGTGCACGGAAAGATGTGTGTGTGCGCCTGGGTGACATGCATTACACTGAGTAATAGGGCTCGTACAAGCACACATATAATGTGCAGAACGCTTGTGGTTGGAATGTCAATACTTAAAATAATAAACTATTATTGAAACATAAGCAAGTGTACGTTTATTTGTTGATAAGACAGCAAGATAGATATGATTTGGCAAGATGGATATTGCTTTAAAAAGCATTAGTGATATTGGGCCTTTTCTTATTCCAGTGATCACAGCACAATTTTGTAGCTCTGTCATGCAAAAGAACGCCTGATTTTCCTTATCTGACTTAACTAATTACAGATTCCTTTTAAGTGTCAAACTTCGGCATTAAATTCGAAAAAGTTCTCTGCGATGTTCAGAAGCTCACGCCGACTGTAAACCTAAGCGAGTGCCGCCGCAGTGTTGCCGTCTCCGAGCGACACCAAAGTGAGGTACCTGCCCCCCCCCACAGCACGCCCCCTCCCTCCCAGGAGGCATCGGCGGTGCCCGTGTCACCCGGGGTGTTGCCAGGAGCGACGGGCCAGGTGCTCAGACAGCGTGTGGATCTAGCACAAACAATCACGCCCCCCCCCCCCACCCCCCCCTCCACACACACTCTTTGAGCACCTTCAAATGCGCGCCTCCTCCTTGAAGAACCTCCACTGCTGCAACCAGCAGAAAGCCACATGTTAATCCCGGCCTGTCTGATCGGAATCAGACTCTCCCAGGCATCAAATGAATATTCACCGGGATCTACGGAGACGTATCAACTCCCTCCCCTCAGAGGCCGCGCTCCGTCTACGCGTGGCGTACAACTAGTGAGGGCCAGAAACACGAGGACGAAACAAACAAACCGATGTTCCTCGGACCGGGTTTGTAACACGACACTTATTTAAATACGAAACTTCTCAGGTGCAGTCTACCAAATGTATAATTTTATGCCTCCTACTGTGGAGAAAAGACAAATCAGTCGCTGGAAGAAAAAAAAAAAACAACAACAAAAAAAAAAAAACACTCATTTGGTGTGCACGCCAAAGGAGAAAAATAAAAGAAAAAAAAACCTCAGGTAATTACATGCAAAGGAACACCTCCCCTGACCCCAGCGCATTTTTAACAAAGACACCTGCATTTCCACCTGAAAGAGCAGAACTGAAAGCATTTGTCATTTCGGTTCTAATGCTCCTACTGTGAGGACCTAACACACAGTACCAGTGGAGCCCACGGAAACACTCAGCACACTGTCACACCTACAACTCTCTCTCTCTCTCTCACTCTCTGTGGAGAGTGGAGGCTCCCTCTCTTAGGCCGTGTGTGTGTGTGTGTGTGTGTGCATGTGTGTCCATGTGTGTGTCCGTGTGTGTGTCACACAGTTACAGGGCATGCGGCTTTGGCTCAAATCGGGAGAGCTGTAATCTGCTTCTGAAATCCCAGCAGGAAGTGCTCATTAATTTGGCCAATGCACTCTGTGTCACAGTTCCTGTCGTGCCAAGATGTAAAAAAGGAAAAAAAAAAATCACACTTTTGGAGAGCTTTAATTTACCTTTTTCAACTGAAAAAAACCCTCTGCTCTTCCACTGGGGGCCCAAGCACTCAGCATTGTCAAACCCTTTTAATGAGTCTTGTCACAGAGACGGCACCTCAGTACTCTGTTCTGCCAGACTGTCTGCTTGACTAGACTGTAGACCAGATCTGAACTCAGTCCCTATTCGCACACAACCACAATGCACCACTCACCGCCCAGTGTCTACAGACTTACATCACCCTAAGACAAACATACAGTGGACGTAGTTTTAATAGGGAAATATTTCAGACAATAGCAGTATAAAATTTGCTGTCATGAAGAGTTTTCTCATTTTAAATCATGAAACCCATAAGGTGAGATATATTATTTCATTACCGATTTTGATTAACTCAGCATTTCTGAAAATATGCAAAAAAATATAAAAAAATTAATAATACTTCCACAAATACGCATAAACACATATAGATTTATTGATTAAACTGGCCAAAATTCTGTCAGCAACTTTCAGTGTAGAAATGGGCTACATGATATCGAGTAGAATAAACGAACACTTGTTATATGAGCGGCGAGGTCTGAGAAAACGGAAACATGGCGAAATCCACGCAAAACCACGCAGCGTCAGAGGGCATCACTGCCACACACTCCTTACCCCCTGCTGTCCTCTCCTGACTTATCCGACGTAGTCCACAATGCAGTGCGGCGGCGATGGATGTGGATGGAGGAGAAGGGAGTGATGAGAGAGAACAGCCCTGGAAGGATTTTCAACTATTGCTAAAACAATCCAATTATAATGCCTATCAAACGTAGCTTCACAGGTTACAGCTTCTAATTGCCTGACAAAAATTGACACTTCAGTTGCAACACTGTAATATAATAGAAGGCCAAATTAAATTTGATCGAGGGGCAGAAAACGGCGTTTACATTCAGCCGCGCGGAAAAGAGATCAACTGGCATGATATTATGGATCAAAAATGAAAAATATTCATTAATCGCATTGGGTTTTCCAATAATGGAAATAACACAGTTCAGACGGTGGCATAAAAACACTGTTAATTAAAGGGATGATAGATCTAACAAGGCATGGCGCCCAGAGAAGTCGTCTTCTGCCCCACTCTGAGGTGAAGGGCAGGGAGATGGGACTGAATGGCGGGCCACAGCTCTGAGTGTGTGTGTGTGTGTGTGTGTGTGTGTGTGTGTGTGTGTGTGTGTGTGAAAGACAGAGAAAGAGAGAGAAATATTGAGAAAAGAAAACTCACTACCATAGCTGGCAGATGCTGTGCCTGTGTGTGTGTGTGTGTGTGTGTGAGTGCTGACAGGAGAGGGAAGCCAAAGGCAGTGCTCCCTTTCTTACTTTCTCTGTCTCTGTCTCCCTCTCTCTCTCTCTCTCTCTCTCTCTCTCTTTTCTCATGACCCCTAGCTGACCCTGAGTCTGGGAGAAGAGGACAGAAGCCATGACTCGACCCCCATGACCCTGCCGAGCAGAGCCACGTTTCCCCTTCCAGCCGGGCTGAGCCGCGCTCGTCTCCAACGCTGTAATTGGGTCAAAGCTCTGCGTTGTCTTATTGATGTGCAAATGCTAACTGTCAAAGCATGTCACTTCCAACCATATTAAAGAACACCTACAGGATGACTGTAGGCTATCAATGGGACCTGCACTCCACACGTCTCCACATGCTCTGATCATTAACATTTTTCATATAGATCTTGAGACATATTACTGCAAAATGATTCTTATAGTTGCACTAGTAACAATAGTAACAATGCAACGTAATAATGAATAAATGATTTTAAGAAAAATATGTGAATGTCTTCAGTCTGTAAGGACCCCATCAGTCTAACAAGACATCAAACTAACTCAGCAGTCTCCGTATGCCTTTGCTGATCGGATAATGTTCTTCAGATTAAGATTCTATTTTTGGGTTTGTACATATGTAGAACTAACATCATTATTGCTGGTTTTGAAGAGTTACACTGTGAATTAGAAAAATGCAATCTGCTGATGTGATGTCACTCACTGAAATCTGATCTTCATTAGATCGAGCTGCCGTCCGAACACGACTCACACTCAAAGTCATCACGGAACAGTGTAAGCAACACGTCCACCAAAGTTATTGAAGACCTCAGAAGGGCTGAATCCCTGATTCCTCTGTTTTATATTTCCTGTATTGACCGCACATGTCCAAGCAATTTATCAAAGACAGAAACACGATTCTGAGAACACAGGTTCTTGCGCGAGAATTTATAAGTATGTGTTGCAGCCTATAATTGGCCATCGATGACGAATGATTCTCTCCATTTCTCCCCTTTTCCACTTGGACAAGCTTGTGGAACTCTAAGACAACCTAATTATAACCCCTGCTGAGAAAGCAGGACCCAAACAAGATTTCATCACCAGTTCAACTCTTTATCGCCTCCAAACTTCACAAGAACATGAACAAAATACTAATAATTTCTGGACTACCATAGGACTGAATTCTAAAAATGTAATATCGCAACTTATTGAAATGGATGTGTTATGCACGCAAGCGTTTAAAGCCGTAGCTAAAAGCCTGATCCAATTAAAGACTGCGGACATCCTTTACTTATCATAACTAATAACGCTCAAGCCAATAGTGGTGTATATTCCTGACCTACTATCGCATTTGAGTTCTGAGCTGTTTCCAAACCCTCCACTGATCAAGAAAGCAAGCATTCCTAATGGCTCAAATATGACAGTCTATGCAGGTCCTATGATAAAATCCTCTCCTTCTCATTTCTGATCTGGTCACTGATCAGTGACCCCAGCTCTGCTGGCAACAACCTCGCACATCCTGTGCCCGGTGTTATGAAGGATATTTCCGTGCGGAGAACAGGTGGACCCCAGCCAGGGGAGACAGTTCAGCCAACCTACCCACAAACAGGGGTCAGGCAGGGCCACACGTCACATAAATCAATCTGACATGTTCACCCAGGCCTGTCGAGACCTGGGTTTGCCCGTCGCACGAGCCCCATGCCCACTGAGCGACTGGCTGAGGTGCTATTTTGATGCATGGTTCAGGGGTGCATTTGGAACGGGTCAGCTGACTCCGTTCCAGACCCTGGCTGGAAAGTCTTCAGGCACCTTCTGGTCCCACCAACCCCGTGCCAGTGGTTCGGCTCTACTGCGGCGAGTTCAGACGTGGAATTCCGAAGAGTCCTGGTGGGAAGCCGAAGGAACATGCAAACGTGCAGGAGCAAACGTGGACAGCGTACCAGCATTTGATGTTGCCATCTCACAGAAGTCCTCCCTTCCTTTAGCTTCACATCATGGTGTGCCACATTGGCTGTGTAGTAACTACTAATACTAGCTATTGTCTACACGCTGCAACCTCCTGGTTGAGTTATTTCATTTTGTGGCCTTCAGATGGTAATCTTACTTTAGAACTCAACGGAGCAAGTCCTGATTTGGCCCGATCACCTCAGCGACAGGAGACTCTTGGCGTGTTGGCGTGTGTCAGCTCTAATGTTTGCTCATGAGCTGGGGGTCATGCGTGCATTTTCTAGAAGAGGAGCTGTCAAGGCTGAAGACACATGTCCATCATGTTGTCATGAATTTTGGCAATTTTTGAGTTTTGAAAAGTAAGTGAAAGATTGTAAAAGTCACACAAGTCTGTGCAGTGGCATTACAATTAAATAATGGAATAAAACACTTATATCTGCAAAGGGAGAAAAATAATTGAGAGAAATTAGAAGTCTGCATGTCAAGATAATGTCACATTTGGTCAAAAAGTTTTATAGGCTTTCAATTACTCTATGTAATAATCTTATTTTACTTTATTTTCATTAAAGCTTTTCATATTTTTCCTTCAAACAATTCACTTATGGTTTGCTAATCTCAAGTGTGGATGAAAGGATTAATTCTCTCTAAATTATTTAACCAAGTGTCTATGAAATACACCCTTGTTAAATGAATACTCCTTTCCCAATAAACTATGAATAGGATATCTTTGAATAGGATATCTTATGTATTCAAAGTTGATTCAACACCTGGAACTGTTCCAAGAATTAGAAATAATTCCTCAAAAAGAAAATTGCCAGTGGCCCTTCTGGGTAAAATTAAAAGTAACTAATTTCCCAAGCCTTAGGCTTTGAGGCCCATTTGCGTGTTCCAAAGTTCAGTGCTCCACGTCTGCAGCAAGACTGGTCAGATTGAACAGAAACTACAAGAACTTTCATTTTTGTCCAAGGTTTCAAAGGGTATGCATTGTCCTTAACGGCCGTTTGGATGCGTGTCCATTTAAATGGCAAACAAGGCTAGAATCATGCTGATTAGGCAAAACAAGTATGCTCTAAGACATAAATACAAAAAAGATAAGGGGTGAGTTTCCCGAAACGTTCTTAGCGCTAAGTACTTCTTAACCTCATACGTTTCATACGAGGTTACGAACGTTTCGGGAAACCCACACAAGATCTCCAACATAAGCAGTCTAACACCCCTGTTCTAATCCAATCCATTTTGTATTTTTTGTGCAAATTTCAGTACCATAACCTGTCGTGTAAGGTGCAAAATTTGTCTAAAGACAATGAAATGATAGGAATAGTCTTAACGTTGGCTAGAGCACAGCTCTCTTCCCCTTCTGTTCAAGGTGAGCTCAGAGACATTGTACTGGGTTTTTTTTCCCTGTCAACCTGGACATAGGCCAAGTCAGCCTGAAAAGAGGATATTTTGGAAACGGATCAGCAGTGGCCATTGAAAGTGGATCGATTTGGAGGATGAGAAATCCTACAGGCAGCAGAGCCACACTTACTCAGAACATTTCGCTAGACTTCTGCAGCAAACAACAACAAATGGCCGACCCTGACGAAGAATGGAGCGGCAGTACAAAATATGCAATACAATACAATTATTTGCATAAATAGGCGAAGCGTATGCAAAATGGGTATTTCACTCGCAGGACAGAACGCGTGTTTTTATCTGCCGACAAAACGCCGCTTGTCCACCGCTGCGGTGTTACAGGTTCGAAACGGCTCCTTCTGAACGTGCACGAGTTTGCCTCGCGGCCGCCGGCACCTTTCCACACCAACACGCGGGCCCTGCAAACCCGCCCCACTTCCCTGGGATCCGAGATCCAAGATTATCCTGAGGGCATTCAATTCCATGCCACTGACCTTAACCCGGCCCCTGTACGAGAGGCCGCCTGCCATTAGCGCGGGGGAAAGGCTTTTAAACGAAATCTAATCTCGTCTGCATCTGATCTGTCCACTTCAGAGCGGGGGGGTGGGGGTGGGGGGGGGGGGGGACCAAGGATGGGTATAACAGCAAACATCCTCTGCTGCTGTATCCTTTTCTTCATCGTTCAATATCCTCCTCCAATGAAAGGGCCATTTCTGTAACAAACTCCCCGCAACAGGTATGACGGGCGGCTGTAATTTCACTCAGAGCAGTTGCCCTCCTAACCCACTGTAGCGGTGTCGCCGTGCCGCACCCGTACACGCGCCGGTGCTTAACGCCAGCGCCAGTGTTTCAGAACGTTTCTCTTCACCACCCACGGTTTACTCCGTTTTTATTTTGGGTAATTGTGGGTGTAGCATATCTGTGACAGGTTGTGGGTTAGTTGTATCGTTTGCGGTCATTTCTCATTCCTACCACGTATGGATCAAAGTTTGGACAGAGGCAACTCACGGCGGTGTAGATGCTTAGACATGTAGTAAAGCCTAAAACACTTTGGCACCAGCATACAGTAAAATGGTCTTAGCCAGACACAATATGTATGTATCCCTTTGACTATTCGGGAGCCTATACCTTACATTTTGAGGAAGGACTCCTGATCGGTGTCCTAATTAAGAGTTATTAATTAAGACTGACCACAATCAGCAATCAGATGAGAGAGGGGCATGTAGACTGAGCACCTTGACAGAAGACACTGGTCACCTCTGGACTCAGAGTGGCCAGGAAGCTCCTGCTACACATCTCAATGTCTCAATAACGCTTTTGGCTTTTGCAGTTTCAGACAGCACAGAAATAGACTCTCATAGACATGCACGGTGCAGTTTTATATCCAAGAAACTGATGTTTTCAACCACGAGCATAAATACAGAGCGGTAGTCTCAGGATCAGTAAAGTAATCCCAGGAGAAGGACAGTAGCCCCAGGAGCAGTAAAATAATCCCAGGAGGACAGGAGTCCCAGGAGCAGTAAAATAATCCCAGAAGGAAAGTCCCTTAAGAAGCAACATAATCCCAGATAAACTAAGATACCTAAGACTTTCTGTGTAAACGTAATATAAATTGTAATTAGCATTCCAAATGCTATGTTGCTACATAAGTTGTATGTTGAGTGTTTTCTTGAGATTTTGAAATTGTGCCACCTACTCATTTGATAGATGATGGTTTGATGTTTTTTGAGGTTTAGCACTGGAATGTGAAAATGGTTTGGTCAACTGTCATTATGCAATACAGTAACATCTCTCTGTTTGTTTCTTTTTTGCAAGCTGCCAAAGATGGCAAGACAGCATCTCAGCCCGAGGCAGAGAAGCTGGTGGCGGTGTTCTCTGCCTGGTTTTTCCCCCCATCATTCCTGTTTCCAGACGGTTAGCTTGGGAATCGTTTATGTTGCCGGCTCCTTGTCCTGCAGACGGCTGTACCTTCACCTCAAAGCCCCTCCTGTGCCAACAGCCCTAATTTACAAGCCATTATTCAGTTCTGCTCAGATGAAGCATATCCATATATTCTTTAAGGCCTGGTTAAGCTTAATCATTAGGTTAGCAAGCTTGCTTCCTTCCAAATAATGATCCTCTGAATTTGGAGGATTTGCTCTGGGAGGTGAACCAATAACTGCTTGGGAACAATAAGAAAGAGCCTACAAATTAGCACAAAATAATCACCAAAAAATTGCTTTGCATATTCAATCACTTTGAAGGCTGCCAAAGTAAACAAATGTGCACACAAACACACTTTCACGCACACGCTGTGAGAGGAGAGAGAGAGAGAGAGAGAGAGAGAGAGAGAGAAACTTTTAAATGAACTTACATCTCATCAAATTTCTTATCAAGGAAACAATCAGCTGAATATGAAAACAGCCTGACATCATCAGAGCAAATGTTCCTGAGCCCTGACACTTGAACAAAACTCTCACCTTCACACCCCGAGTCCAGTTCACACCGGCACTTTACCGCCTGCCTCTTCACCACATTCTGACCAACAACAACAAAGGACAAAAGCCAAGCTAATTTGGCAATGTTTAATTAAAATGTTTTGGGTACTATATCAAGCACATACCTTTTAAGGTCTTTCTGTTCTTCCTGTATGACCTGCATCAAAATGCATGTTTAAGCTAATTAATGACAAAAACTGAAGAGGCAATTAAATGCCACTGTTTTCTCGAGTCAATGGCACTTGAGCACACTTCATTAGCTTTGATGTGTGAGGATGTGCTCGGATTCCATGAGCTGTCAATCCACATCTGTTCATACTGAGACTAGGGTTTAGCGTAGCACAGCGCCGACATCCACACTGTCAATGCTGCACTCTGTGCTGTGGTGTTTAAGACATTAGTGTCAACGGTCCTTCCCCACGAACCTTTACTACAGACTTGGGCAAACTACGGCCCGCGGGCCACATCTGGCCCGTTGTGCGTCCCTGTCCGGCCCGTGAGAGGCCAATCATAAATGAAACAAATATCTATGTCGTGCGTGCAAGACAACTGAGTCGATTTTATTTTGAAAGCGCTACGTTTGTGTTAATTCCGTGTGGACGTACCTGCGTGTATGTGAGCTGTGCGAGAAACACTGTAGGTGATCAGCGACAAGTTAAGGCTGAATTTATACTTGCGGGAGTGAACCTCGCGCGAACCTCCGCAAACGGCGGAAAATTTACGTGACGAATTTTAATTGTGCATTGTGTTCCAGGTTTGAAAAGTGCTGGAATTACTTGAAAATTCTTGAAGTGCTGGCAAAGTACTTGAAAATGCTTGAAATTGAAACTGTATTTCGATTCACAACAAATAGCTGACTGAACAGGGGGTATTCCAGAAAGCGGGTAAGTAAACTCAGAGTTAACGAAAGCTCAGGTTTTCCGTTCCAGAAACCGAGCTTAGAGAGAACCTGAGTCAGCTGGGAAATATTGAAATGGACCTTGAAAGTGCTGTAGAAGTGCTTTAAAGCTAGGTTTAAGCCAGGTTTATACCTGACGCGGTGCGAGGGTCCGCGCGGCGAAAATTATGTAATCGCGGTGGCGGAGGGCCTCACGCGCTGTTGATTCGCAAGGTCGTGCACCTCTCGAATTTTGTAACTTCGCGCGCGCGCCGCGCCGCGCCTCGGCGCAATGAACAAAGTCATGTTTGCAGGGTTCATACACCTTTACAAGGTGGAATTAAAGCACTTGTACGTCACTTTCAAGGTCCATTTCAATATTTCCCAGCACGTTAAACTTAATTAAGTTAAATATTTATACATATATTCTAAATGATCCGAAATAATTCGCTTTTTTATCACATTATTTAATTGTTGTTTATTTTCAAAACGCCCAATCTTAACGTCTTCACGTTATCTCATGTTTCGTCCTGGAATTACAAGAGGCTCGTATTTGTTAACGTAATACAAGAAAACTGTTCATTCAGATGGCTATTTGTTGTGAAACGAAGTAGTTACAAACATTTTCAAGTATTTAGCCTAAATTCCAGCACTTTTCAAATCTGAAACAAAAAGCAACATTAAAATTGGTCAGGTAAATGTTCCTTCCCCTGTTTTTGAGGGGTGTTTCTTTATACCAACACACATCGTTTCGGAGAACAATGCACAGAATGTGACGGCAAGTATAAACGCCTCCGCCGTTCGCGGAAGTTTGCGTGAGGTGGGCGGAGCCACTGTGATGACGTCATTATTGTTTGTGTGGCCCTCTGACACAATTCAGGTTTCTCATGTGGCCCCTTGTAAAAATTAATTGCCCACCCCTGCTTTACTAGATGGGACTGTCACAGGAACTGAACCATGCTGTGTCTGTAAGTGGACATTAGGAATGTGTTGCAAACATTATATTACAAGCAGTGATATTCGAATCTGTCCAGCTCTTTCAAGTTGTTTGTTAAATTTTTTTAAATATAAAACGGTTGTCATAAGGGAACTAAAATTAACAGCACGAGGTTCCCAGCAACATCATAGTGAACTTTAAATACAACCTGGCAATGTAAAAAAAAACGTTGAACTAAAATCTGTTGAAGTGATAGTAGCTCAGAAAGAACTTTCTGGCTCTATCGGACCATGTGATATAGCCTCTGTCTGCTCCACTAGTTGTTTAGGGCCCCAGAAGTGTATATGACTTTGTGTGATGTGTGTGTGTGTGTGTGTGTGATTGGATGCATGCGCAGGGTGAGCGCGGGCTTCAGAAAACACACAGACCTTCTGCTCCGTTATTTCCTTCGGTGACCGCGCAGCTGAATAAACAATGGCACATTTTAATGTGGTACCTTTCCTTCCCTGCATGCATATTCATGAGGTGGGCGACGTCTGCCACTGACACGGGGGTGCGGCGGGGATGAGGCGTGCTTGTCGGAGTGTGTCACGTTTCCAGACCAGCGAATTTTTTTGATTAAAGTCCCTTATCCGTTTTATCATGCATATCCTCTCCCTGATTAAAGTGATCTGAGGCTGACACTCACAATGTCAGAGAGCTGCGGTGGCGTCCCCCCTCCCAGACATGCTCGGAATCCCTAATCCCGGCCCCCACATGATTCCGGCCCATACATGCTAGAACTCTTTCCCCCGTTCAGCTATACGTACCCTTACGTCATCTGCGGACGCTAGCGCACGCACGCGCGCGCACCTAAGCACACCCGTTAGGGACCGTTTGTAGGATAGTGTTTATCTTTATGGGCTACAGTGTGAGATATTTGAAGTAAATTCTGCGGTTTCACCTGCCGTGGGCGAACCCCTGATCCATAGCACCGCTCGGCATTGTGGGAGCAGGGTGACGACTGGGCAGTAACGCAGTGCGTGCAAAAATACTGCACGTGCTCTGTAGCAGTTTCTGGGTCTGGCGCTTTGGGTTGGGGTGTGTGTGTGTGTGGGGGGGAGGGTGTTGTGGTTTGGGGGTTTGGGGTTGGGGGTGGGGGGGGGTATGATGGTGGAAAATAAGAGATGCATCGATAGTCACAGAAAGAGCAAGTGTCTCCCAGTGAAACACTGCCCTAATGAAACAGCTGGGCAAGACACAGTTGAAACTATCCAATTGGAAATGATAATTAATGACATTAGGACAGCCCACAGTTCAGAGCCAGCAAGGAACAGATTACTTTACACTCACTAAATTCTCAGACTTATCGGCCTCACGCGGCTCCCCCGAACCGTGCGTGCATTTGCGTGCGTCAGCCGCCTGGTCTTATTGCCGCCGAAGCACAGTTCCCATGACACAACAGAACCGTTGGTGAGCGAGCCGCCACGGGTCAACATTAAGAACATCTCTCCCCGTCTTCTTTTGGATTCCGATGAAATTTCAATGTCAATGTCTGTACTCGTGTTTATGAACAGACATGAATTATGTGCTAACTTCACATTAAAACCAACAATTTGTCCTGTTTCAGAGGCTGTGTGTGTGTGTGTGTGTGTGTGTGTGTGTGTGTGTGTGTGTGTGTGTGTGTGTGTGTGTGTGTTTTTAATCTCTAACACAGGCAGAAAACAGTGTCCAGAACACATCCAGTTGGAGGCTACAAAACCATGCTAGCAGGCTGAGTATAAGTTGTCAACCAATGATCAAATAGCACAGACACGGGGCGGCTACAGCGCGCCTTGCTGGCAAAGAAATATAAAGTCCAGATTTAATTCTGATACCAAGAAATAGAATTTCAAAGCTGGATGTCTTATCGTTGGCGTGTCCCTTTGCTGGACTGATTTCCCTAGCAAAAGCCTGTCACTGCTATTATGTTGAACATGGAACCAATTTACTGCAGCAGCTAAACAGGGTTACTGGTGCTCTTGTACCCCCTAAATGTTTGAAGTTATCACAGAACGAGTGGGGGGAAAAAATACCATTTTGAATGTTTGGGGGGAAGGGGGTTAGGTTGGAGAGACTGTAATTGAAAAGTATCAATCAAAAACAAGGCAAGGGGCCAGGGTGGAGGCTATTATGTTAACCCACTCCATGGAGCACAGAAACCAAAATGCATTTCCTTTGTATAGGTAATTCGTTTACCCTCTGCAGATCTTAAGCTTTAAAACCGGGCCCTGGGAAAATAAATAAAGAAGTAAGCGGAACCTATCTCCGGACAGGGCTCCGGAATTATCAGACGAACCATGTGGCCATTACGGGGAGAGGGGGGAGGGGGCTCTTTTCCGCGATGCTATCTGGCCGCAGAGATAAGGGGCGGGCGGTCATACGTTTACACTTTCTATACATGAGAAATGAAGACCTTGTCGTGCAGGTGCAACTCGTCCCTCCCGCCTTTTCACGGTTGCCTTTGGAGCGTCGCGCCCGCGCCGTATATTACAATCGCCCTTTCAGGAACTCTATATGCGCCGTGACCTCCCTCTGCGGCCGGCGTTCCCGAGCGCTCGGTGACTCCGCGCGCTCCTCGTTCGGGGGAGGAGGTGCAAGGCTGCTCATAAAACGCTCTCCTCTTAACCCTCGCCGACTCGCCGTACACGACTCACACACGTCCGTCCCTTCCGACCGACGCACAGACCAAGGCCAACTCCTCATCAATATTCCTGCGCTTAAAAAGGCTGTGGATTATAAATAAAGGAGGACAAATAATATTTTTAAAAGTTTCTTAAAAGGTCAAAGAAATCTGCCATTCTCTAACCTCTTAATGCTACGTGAATAACCACCAATCCCCAGCTACAGTTCATCTCCACCATCCACTTAAAGGCCAGTGTGTGTTGTGTTTCTTCTATTCACACAGCAGGAGTGTGTGATTCTGTCTGGGCCTTCCAATAAATTCAGAACGCATTAACATAAGGGTGAAATGGCACTGCACTGGTCCCTCAGTCTACAGGCACTCCTGCACCAAGGTCAAACCACCGGCCTCCAAATTATGCAGGCTCAGACACTCCAAGAGGCTGAGGACCTCCATACATTAAAATAAACTGTTGGGAGTTTTTATTCAACTGGAAATTGGCCACAACTGAGAGTTGTTAAGCAATTCCCTTTGATATACAGTAGTGATTATACACCATATGGAAAATCAATGGGGTTTTTCAGAATTCCATTAGGAAACAAAATTCACAAACTGTGTGTGCAGTAAAACGCTCAAACACACTGCAGCACAGGATGATAGAGTGAAAGGATAAAAACAGAGTTTGAAACACCGTGACCATGACATGAGAGTTTAAAGTCATTTGGACGTAGTAAGAAAAAAAAAAAGGAGGAAGTGACATATCGGGAAATGTTACAGCTAGCTTAGCGGTTAGCGTTAGCCTCATCGGGAGACCTGCTGTTCGTCTACACAAATCCCCGACATGCTCCTGACGGGAGACCCCAGGTCTGGACCGGAGGATGCGACTCATCGCTGCCTCGTTCTTGTTAGGACGCACCGCGTGACTCCGCCGAAGCCGTGCGGCCCCTTTACGGGACGCGGCGGGAGTCCGACGCTCCCCTCTGTCCACTCATTCATGTCCCTGTCCCCGCAGCCCAGCTATCTGTCTCCCTGCCCAGTGCATCCACACCTCAACCCCCACCCCTGCCCCTAAAAGCCCCACTGCCCCCCCCCCCCCCCCCCCCCACCCACCACATTGCACATGAGAAAAACAGCACAGGCAAGGTTTTTAATTCAAATTTCATCTCCAGCTCTGCGGCCCGTAAGCTCACTCAGCAGTCACTGGAGTCTAAAGTGGCTCTGGGGAGGCCTCTCACAGTTCTATATGCAAATAGCTCCGCACCTGGGCAGTGGAGCAGGCCTGCTGAGAGCTTACTTATGCAAATCTGATTGAGTGAGAGCGCAGTGCCACAGCGCAAGCACACGGGCCTCAGACGCCGCACGTTATATTTCACCACGGCTGCAGCCACCATGTTCCGACGGGGTGGGTGGGGGAGAGAGAGAGAGAGAGAGAGAGAGAGAGAGAGAGAGAGAGGGGGGGGGGGGGGGGGGGGAGAAATAAGAGAAAGGCAGGGGAAAACCAAAGGGAACGAGTGAAAAAGGGAGAGATGCCAGGCATTTTAAGAACGGTAGGCAGCCAGACTGGTGATGAACATTCTCTCTCTCTTTCTCTCTCGGTTTCCTCGGCCGAATTCCCCCACGCGCCCGATTTTATAGCGTCAGGGGGCAGATGGAGTATAAATGACACAGGACCTCTGTAATTTCCTATGCACACTTTGCAAATGGGTTGAAATCTCAATGTGTCCAGCCTACCACTTCTTCCATGAGAATGGCATTAACCCTGTGATTAAGTGGTGAAGGTTGGCTGCAGTTCCACCTCCATGATGCAGGACCTTGATAGAGACAAATGGGAAGGACAAAATCAACCAAATGACATATTAGACTACGTAAGTAATTGAATAAAAGCAGCTGATTTAATGCATTATTATGATTAAGACTATTACTGTAAATTTATTTTTACATCTGCATTGTAAATTCAGGACGTATAAAATCGTGGGAAAGGAACGAAGAGCGCTGAGAAGTTGCGAAGAACCATTTAAAAACTGACAAGACTAGGCACAACGGCAGTGTTTGCTGGCCCGCTGTTTATATAAACCGTAAATATGGACTAATAAAATTGTGATAGTTCGCACTCGTGTTAAAAAATCACATTTGCATTCACACAGAGATTCATTCAAATATATATTGGTTCCATAAAGTGCATTAGAGGAGAGAACTGTCTTACCAGTGTACTCCCAACACGAAATACACCGACAGAGTATCTCTGTCATCTATGACAGAGGCTCTAAACATCTCTGTTGAGTGAACATGAATATGCTTGTGTTTTCATATGGCCAAATATGGATAGATTCTCATGTTGATTTACGAGCCTACAGAGATCTAATATCTCTGTAACTACAGCTAACCTGCGGTGGCCAATGACCACACTTGTCATCAGTGCTCCAATATCACTGTAAACACAACACAGAATATATCAGGGAACTGCCACTCCCATTAGAACCACTAGAGTTTATCCATCCACAGCGCTCATTCAGATTCAATTCTGAATTGACGACTTCTGAATACTGTTTCGTTGGTTAAAGGTTAAAGTTTGGACGTTGATTGAAAAAGTTCTGTTTAGGATTTCTGTAATATTATTTTCTAATGGCAATTTTAAAACCATAATGTATTTAATGTTATGTAATATAATTAATGAAAATGATACAAGTGTATACACAAAAGTCAAATGGACCAGGTTCTGCAGCTAGCAGTAATACCAGTATACACAGGTATGGTTCCCATAGGCAGTATACTGGCAGCACTGGAAACAGCACACTTGCATTTATCTCCATGTTAATATAGTGCTGTCACATGGTGGCTCAGACTTACTTGTGCTTGAGCTAATTCGAGTAGTGCATGTCATTATGGATGGCATTAGACTGTAATTGCACAAAAATGTAGTGGTGTGCAGCTATCTGCTGAATAAACATGTGCGCTAACCTGTCATCCCCGTCTTTAGAACTGTATGCCGTGCTGGATCAAATACCAAATTTGGACAAATGATTTAATTTGATATGCTGTAATTATTTGGGATTAAACTCAAGCGCGGTTGCTCTCAGAAGCGTATTATGAGTCCTACGTAATAAATTCATTAGTGGGAACGGACTCAGGGGACGGCAGGTTGTCCAGCCTTGACTGCAGAGACTGGGAGATCATGGCAGGGGAACAGTGTCATGGGAAGAGAAGGTGTGTGGTTTGCTTGGCTTGTGTTGAACTATGGGCCTTGCTACAACATCACCATGCATGATACGTGCGGCCCGCAAAAAAGTTCGGTTGCTCTACCAAAGCCAAAGATGCAGAGGAATCAAAGTGAAACGAACGAGCTTTTCTCAAAATAAGATACTCTCGACATTTATCTCTGCCCCCCCCCCCCCCCACCGCACTTCTAATGGCCCAATTAAGGAAGGAAAACACCTGCTTTCGTTAGGTGTGTCATAAATTGATTATCTCACCATGTGCAGACACCCCAATGCTCTAAGATTATTGGCGCTACGCAAAAAATCAGAGCCTTTCTTCACACCGTTGAGGACTCTCTGGCTCTAAAATGACTCTAATAAGTGATCATTTTCACACTTGTTTAGCTTTTAAAGTGCGTATGCACAATACAATAAAAGGCAGCGTGCGGGGCGTTGGGGTGGAGTTCTGGGCCGAGGCTGTGGAGAGTTTGCAGCTGTTCTTTTTAATAAGGCCGCGCGTGTCATTCATGACAGTCGTGTCTCTGAGGGGGTTCTGTTCACACGTGCCCATACAGGCCCGCCACTGCTTTCATATCAGTTATAGAGATATCAGTTATAGAGATTAGCAGATGTGTCTCTCACCGCCACCTCGTGACGCGACAGCTGACCCCAGTCCTCTAACGACGGGAATACGCGAGATAGGGCAAGGGGGGGGTGGGGTGGGGGGGGGGGGGGGGGGGGGATTATGGCATAGCCGAAGGGTCACATGTGCATGACCCTGGGGCAGGTCACGTCTAATCCCACCCTGTTCTGCCCCGCCCTGCACCACAGCCAGTGACAGCTGAGAGGCAAAAGGATCTGTGGCTCTGTGACCTGACCAGCTTCTCTAATTGCATCCACTCATTCATGACAATTTGATTAAAATATTACGGCAAAGTCTCGCCCCCTGTTTGTTCCATTGCTCCAAATCTAATTCTGATTTAAAAAGAGAGACTTTCCTTCACAAGCATGACTGAGGATGCCATTACTTCCACTTAATCTTTATTACCGCTCTGGTTTTAACATATGTATAGCTTTCCGTTTCGCTACTATTGTTTTTCCTCATGTTTTCACCAATGAAATGTTAACCGAGATATGGATTAAAAGAGCATAAATACATAAACAGTTATTATAAATACACACATCTCCCCGGGTTGGGTTTATATGTATTTTCTGGGATTTTGTTTCCTTTGGTTGCTCTCCAGAGGGAACGTGTCATTATGATCCGTGATGTATTGCTTTACATTAGCATATCGGGATTATGATCATACGGAGTCAATATATTGTCTGGGGACATTCGGCGGCAGTGACGTTTACCGAGGGTGTAACTAAAATATGAGCACCTGAATGATCTTTTATCTAGAAGATCTGAATAATCAAATGAGTAGTAATAATTAAAAAAAGAGAAACAGAAAAAGACCATTTGTCATAATCCCTCTCATCCACATCAGAAGTAATTAGGTTTATATAGATGTGATGTAGTAAATACGGAATATAACAGGAGCCCTGGAGCATCAAAGCCTGCGAGATCATTCACTCGACATTTCAAAGCTTCGCTTCGACCCCGAGCATTATCTGGTGAAACATCCAATGAAATACGGCACCCCGTCTTTTTTTTCGAGTTCCTACGATGATCATCAGTAAATCTGAGATCGCTTGTCCTTGTTTTAGGTCATCAATTCAATTAGTTCATCCACCTCAAAGACCACAATAAATCCGAGCGATTCAACCTCTTCCTCCGGCTGGAACACCTCCCGCCGCCACGCCTGAGACCCTCCTGGCTCCAGGCCTCGCCTAGAACGAAAAATAAATCCATTGTAATATGATAGCGGTGAGCAGATGGTGAGGTGGGGTGGGGGTGGGGTTTGGGGGGGGGGGGGGGGGCTCACAGCTCAGAGGATTTGAAAAAAAAAACATACATGTATCATTCACCTGATTTGAATTGTAGCTCCTTTTTTTTTGAACCCCTGCCAATTCATTTTGTACATTAAAAATTGGTCAGGGTTGATAAGATTCCATTTTCACGGTTGGCAATGCAGAACTGGCGAAGAATAACAATACAGACCCCAGAGTAAACTCTCCCGAATGTCAACTTGATGTAATGATCAAGAGTAGGGGCACAAAAGAACAGGCTTCAACTTCAACATCCCCCCCTCACCCCCCAGCTCTCTCTCTCTCTCTCTCTCTCCATCTCTCTCATCTCTCCTCCTCTCCATCTCTCTCTCTCTCTCTCTCTCTCTCTACACCTCTTTTGTGGAACCCTTTCACCTCAGTAAGCCTGCTCACAGCAGTCCGTTATGTAAACTGAAACTCTGGTGTCTACATTGGTGAAGAGGTTATCCGACTCCGCGTTTCTGAACTGGGCTGGATGTCTTCGTAAATGCCGCCCTGCCACACAAACCACACGCTCCCAATTCTCAGTGGCTTCAGCACCAACTCTTTCCTTGAAGCATGAGCTTCGGGGCATAAATCATCAGCACCATCGGACTGTTTTTGCGAGCAGATGTTCCACATCTGTCCATGATGTGTTGTAATGTATTTCGATCAAATATCCACACAATGTTACCATGCAGAGGTGAGTGTGACTTGTATAACCACTAGTCTTCTATATGATCACATCAGTACTTAGCTGAACCGTAGGACAATAAAACCAGCATGGATTTTTACAGTGGCTGCCTTTGGTAAGCTTTAATCACTTTAAGCCCAACAGCTGTGTCAAAGTAATGCATGCTCCCTGTGTGTCTTGCATTCTGGAAGAATAGAGTGAACGGCAAACCCCGGGTGTTGTGGGTAATATGCAAATATCCCCAGGCCTGTTAGGATTCAGATGTCAGCCCCTTTGGACTCCTGTGGAAATTAGTTGTTCTCAGTGGAGAAACCCGTGAGCCGTGTGTCCCGAACGGCGTCTCGCCCTCAGCCCAGACAGGACGCGTGGCGAGGCCCACCCGTAATCAGAGTGGCGTGATGGTGCCGCATCATCGGGTGATATACCCCCCCCCCCCCCCCCCCCCCCCCCCCCCCCCCCCACGCTCCGACGTCCGCTGCCCTCGTTACCCCTGGCACGTCTCGACGCCTCCAACTCCACGTGCGTCAGCGAACGGAGGGGCTAGTGGGAGAACAGGAAGAGAGAGGGAGGTGGGGGGGGATCACGGAGGCGAGGGTAGCTAGCGTTAGCAGAGGCGACAGGTCAGATTGAATGCATGCAAGAAAAGGGGAACAATGCATAAAGGTTCAGAGTCGCAGTCATAAGGTTAATAAGGCATATTGTTCATTGGAACACATTATACTATTTGTTGCTTTAAAGAAGGCATTCCGGATGTATAAAGGACATTCTGCATATGGCAAACCCGTTTACACTTATTTGTGTTGCAATTAGCTATTTACCCTTTAACAGCTATCTAATTATCCAGCCTATGCAATACAATTCGAGAGCGAAATAGACTTTTTCGCTATTTGCATTAAGAGTAGCCGTGTGGACACAAACAGCGTGTTGCGACGGCAAACAGGGTCGAGAATCCCCCTGCGGACGCGCCATCAAAGGCGCGGGGAAACTAGATTAGAGGGAGTAGATTCTGTATCTGTTCGAGTGCAGTACACGCGGCAGAGAGGGGAGATATACACGGCGAAAATGGGAATATGTGGAGGGCGGAGAGACAGCGGGAGCATGGTGTAAACACCGGCTCCCGCTCCCAGTTTCCGCCTTTCCCCCGCTGCGGTATCGCCGCATCGCAGTGGTGCTGGCGCCCCGTGCACCCTGCTCGCAGACGAAACGGAAAACGCCGCAATAGGAGATAAATCTTGTTCCCTGATGGGGATGTGTGTGTTGGGGGGGGGACGTGGGGGTGAGAGAGTGCGAAGCGTCTAGAGGCTTTTGCCCATGCAGAGGGGAGCACGGAGGCGCTCTGGCCGGCCGGCGGTCAAGCTCCACGCGAGCGCAACCGGATTAGCGACTCTGGGGCCCCCAGAGTACTTTCGACCTCCGCTTCGCAGATTCAGACGGCGGGAGAGTGTCACCTGAAAGAGCGTGATCAACTCAAACGGGGTGAGAGGGCTGTGCTGGGGAAAACGAATCCTAAACAAGCGGGAGGTTGTTGAGTGATGCAGTGCGCGCCTGCTCTTTGATGTGTTTTAAATGGGTTAACATTTTTCAAGCGTAACACCCTGCTTTCATGATGCTAAGAGTACATCAGTGTTTTATTCCGTCATGACCTGCCCCCGTCAAGTACGCGGAGGCTAATGGTGAGCGTTTTCCTCGCCGCGCCACCTGTTTACAGGATCCGGGCGCGTCGGCGGGATGTTTGTATCAGATCAGCGCCTGAACTCGGCCCTACAGCGCGGGTGTGGCATCTGCTCTGGAGGGGCACGGATGCGCACGGTATTGATGGGGGTCGTGGGTGGTGGTGTTGAGAGGTGGTGTTGGGGGGGGGACATCACGGAAACGGGAGCCGATGCCATTGGCAGACTCAAAACGAGGTCGCGAAATGAACCGGGCCGGGACGAACGCCAGAGAGCCCCTGATCTCTCGCCGTCCCCGCCGCCGTCCCCGATGACCTCGCGGTCGTCTCCGGGAGCCAAAGAAACGCGCACCGACAGCCGTGTGACGTGAGGGCTTGGGCCGCAGTGCAGCAGGGAGAAGGAAATGGATCGGAAGGGGTTACTTCATTATGCAGCAAATTAGAAAAATTCATAATTTATCATTACACCCAGCCGAAATGCCACCCAACAGAGCCTCACCCTGTGAAAAACATCACGCTGGAAAAAAAAAAAGTACTGTCAGAGGCCTGCAGCAGCCAACGGGCAAAATTAATATGCAAATGTATGCAAGAAATTAAAAAGCAGAATTACACAGGCAAATGAGGTAGCTACACTTGAATTGTTAGGATTATGAATAATTACTGCAAATTTCCTGCTCCTAATATAACTTGTTTTTTGATAAACAAAGACTTAATTATCGAGATGCGCTGGAGAATTTCCGCGGCACTCATTAATCTTGCAGAAAAAACAAGTCCCCGGTGGCCGGCGGTAATGAAGAGTGCGTGCCCTGAATCTGCAGAAAGATCAGAAGCACCAGGGTAGCAGGGTAGAAGGAACGCAGCGACAGTGCCACTGTCCCTCACGCATACCCAAGAGTGTCATAACTTCTTCCGCTAACTATCAAAGGGACTTATTTATGCTGGCAACCGAGCCATAAGTCCAATTTTACGAGTCCTGGAGCGCTTGAGGGATGATGTGTTGACGCGCTTCGGAAAATGCCACTTTCGTCGACCCACACCTCACCCCCCTCAGCGTGGGCCCCACTGATAGCAAGCAGTAATGGACCTGAAGGGGCCTGGCAGAGAGCAGGAGCTTGGCACAACGTGGTGCCAACCCACGGGGGGCCCGGCCCCTCGGGGACCCGCACCTTAGGTCCTGGGAAGAAGCCGGAGTCCAGCGATCCTCGCAGGGGTGGGGGCAGGTGGGGGCGGGTGGAGGCTCCCGACGGAGCAGAGAGCAGATAAACAAGGACGCATGCTACAGATGGCTTTAATGGGGCCTGCAGGTACCGTTAGTTCTACAGGGAAATCAGTAATCTTCCAACCTTTCCAACCAGCCGGAGACAGACAGGATGTCCACACCGAGTCTAGAGATGATAAACAATAGAGAGAAAGAGGGGGGAGAGAGAGAAAGACAGAGAGAGAGAGAGAGAGAGAGAGAGAGAGAGGTGGGGCACACACACAAAGGCCCATTGCCTTTTGGCTCAGAAGTGTCATCTGATCAGCAATGATGGTCTCAAAAGTGAAACATGAACCCTAAGAGGAACGACTGGGCCCTTCGCCATACAAATCAAACACTCACATCACTGGACATGATGAGAACAAAGACGGGGACTTAAGGCCAAAATTAATGAAACAAATATAAAAAGAGCAGCTATCGTATGCATGCGCCCACTATAAATAAATAAATCAAGAGGATTCTACTACAGCCAACCTATATCTACTTTACATGTGCTAATTTATTATTGAAATGTGAAATATTAGGGTTTCATCTACTCAGTACAGGAACAAGCATGTGGTTGGATGTTGGAAAAGGTCAGTTACAAGAGGTCAACGTGTTTCTACATATAATACAAATACTTTTTTCTTTTTGAAAGTAGAACACTGAGGGGTTTTTTTTCCCCAGTTATTATGGTGATATGTTGATGTAAATTTTAGGTCAAGAACATGCACTTTTCTCTTAATTAGACGAGCTGCCAGCTCCTGTCAGTTGCTTCACAAAACAAAACTCTGCGTTCCCCAACAATGTCTGCCTTTAAGCTGACAGGAGGCTTTGATGCTGAGATCAACTCTTCTGGGGGAGCGCGAGCCGTGGCCGCTCCCCTCTCCCGCGCCCCCCACGCCGTCTGAAGAGGGCCCAATCGACATGAAACGGCAGACTTTTAGGAAGCTTCTGCCGTGCGGGGCCCTTCCGCAGCCGAGACGCACAATAGGCTCGAGCGAGGGTGACCTGCTGACCTACACGGGCGTGGAGGAGAGCGAAGGTGGCGTGGCCATTACTCCACCACCTCTTCAATGCGCGCTCTAGCGCCGAGTGGTGCCGAAGAGAACGTCAACACACACGATCGAGAGCGGTGGACAATAAACGGACTCGATCGCCACGTGTCTCCCCCCCCGTCCCCGGTGAAAATAATGGCCATCAAGCCAGCAAAGGCCCTAACGCACACTGCAAGGAGAGCAAACGAATCCCTCTTGTTTTGCCCCGCCCGGTGTGCACTACCAGTTTAGTGCTTGCAAAGTGGCTGCAAAGTGGCCACAGGAGGTCACGGAGCCTCCGACATCAACAGGGCTACCAAGACCCAATTAAAGGCAGGTGACCCAGAGGAACCAGGTAAACCCCCTCCCCATCAGCCCTCTATGGGGATTCATTAAAGAGCAGATGCAGGAGACTGATCTCCGAGGACATCACGGACACAGCGGCAAACGGCCCTCCTGGCACACGCGCAGCCACACAAACACGACAATTATGGCGGGGACAACACAAACAGCGGGCGAAAAAAGGCCGGGCTGGAGAAACGGCGAGCGCGCGTGCAATTAAAGCCGAGAGCGGGAAAAACTACGGGCGGCGCGCTAAATCTGCCGCGACCCGGTCACGACACGAATACGGTGGAATCAGCACTGCCGGGCGGGACTGCATGAGGAGTCTAAATTAAGTGCTGACTTGCGGTGTCTGTGGGACTGCCCCTTACCGATCTGCTTTCCTTTAAACAAAGAAGCAAAAGAGGGACCCAGGAAGTCCAATTACCCTTAACGTGACAATATTTTGCGATAGTGTCTAAGCTACCTAGTCAGATGCTTTAGTACAGCAGTCGGGGTCGAGTGGGTTCGGGCTCCTGGACAAGTTGCTCATGCCCAGACTCTTTATTGTCCATTATTCCCTTGGCACTTGACAGAAAGGGTCTCCTTGGACCCCCTGAAGACATGCCTCTGGGTATCTTGGCACTGGTAGCCTATGGCAGTTAATGGGTCTGACCAAGGATTTGGGACTCACAAGCTGGGGGTAATGTAGTTTTAATTGAGGCCCGGCCCTCAGCAAAGCAGCAGGTTTTCAAACACATGGTCTGGGTACGTGGGAGATGCTCACTGAGTTATAATTGGGATTGATGGTGATCACGTGTCCCGCCTGACGGCTAAAGGCTGTGATCTGCAGTCACGGAGCAGTGATGGCCATCCATCTCCCGGGTTTGCTTCGAATATGATGCCAACGGCTCTGCTTCCTTCCTACTTTGCTTGGTTTTGTTTCGTTTTTTTTTTTCGGAAAAGGCGCATTCTGCTGGGTCTGAGCCAGGTTCCGGGTGCCTGGAGAGTCGAGCGTGGCTGCTACGGCGGATGTGATCACGCTGCCAGTCGAGCTAGGCGCACGCGCACACGTGTGAAGAGCTGATTAACAGATGTGGGAGATCACACGTGTACGTGTCATCAAGCAGAGCTGTTGATGTTAGCCCGGGGACCGCAGGGACTGGCTTCCGAGCTCGAAGAGCACGGGTGCACGTGCCCACTCGCATGTTCGCAACAGAGCCTGACAAAAGTAAAGAGAAAAGCGCCAATTCAGGCTAATTCTACATTCAACGCTAGGGGTTAGCTTGGAAGACACAGGCTTGCTTATGACCACCATAAACCTGCAAGGAAACATGCTTCCGGGCTTTAGACGATCCAAAGTGAATTAATGAACAGCGCCAAACAGAAAATGAGCGAATAAAGAAGTGATACTGTGCAGCAGACTGTCAGGTGTTCAGCGACACTTGGCCCTGATTGGCTGGTGCCGGGTGAAGAGGACGGGGAGACTCTCGTGGTCTCGTGTGAGACATCTTCCCTCAGGGCTGTCCACAGGCAAGCTTCGGGACGGCCTGGCACCGCTGCCATGCAGATGAACCCAACACCAACGCTACTCCTATCCACAGCCAGGAGTCTCCCTTATTGCAAATTTATGCCGCCATTAAAAGTTAACGTTACGCCCGTAATTATGACCATGCTGAGCACACGGCCTTGTTTTTCTGTCCTCCACGCAAACCGAAAGCGACCAACCACATTCTTCCTTCACCGTTTAACGTCAGCGCACCTTTTAATACTTGTTCTTCCTCGGGGGGGTGCCTCCCGGACCAGCCGGTGAGCAGTGGGTCTCTGTTTTCATACATACTCGTCACAAACGCGGCTCCCAGTCAAAATAAAGGCCGAGTGATTAGAGGCTGGGCCGGGCGACATGATTGCAGCACCTTTTATTCTGTGTGGCGGCGGCATTAAAAAAAATCAACTCCATTATCAAACGCTTTCACGCCAGTGTCTGCGTCTCTAAAATGAAAAGAGTTGCGAGTCACAAATTGTTATGTGCAGACCTCGGGGCTGATGAGTGAACTACAGCCCGCGCTCTGTCAGGGGGGTGGTGCGGGGTGGGGGCCGGGTGGAGACGGGCAGTGGGGTGGTGCGGGGTAGGGGGTAGGCGGAGATGGGCAGAGCATGCCCAGGCTACATTTCCATCCGCAGAGGGCAAATATGACATGCGTTTAACAGTGCAACACACATCCTCCACAGCTCAGTATGAATGTCATATCATTTGAAATGCATATTGATTCTACTAATTAATTCCAAATATTTCACAAGAGTGGAAAGGAAAACACACACACACACCACACACATTCACACCCACTGCGTGTAATTAACTTTTCTCTCCTTTAACTCTCCATGCCACAGCCCCTGCGTCTGGGCTCTGACACTGGGCTGTTGTCTTTGAGCATGTGTGTGTGTGTGTGTGTGTGTGTACCACTGTCCTCCCTCCCATAGGAAGCTCCTGGACTAGCCACTTAATGAAGTCCCACGGAAGGGGGGAAACCTGTCTTGTTTTTTTTTTTTTTTTGTTTTTTTAAGGTTGCCTTTTGGGCCAAGAACGTAATTGGGGCCTGAGTATCCAATTAATGTTGAACGATTGAGGGGCTCATGTGGAGAGCATAAGGTGACTCTACTAATATTGTTTGGCTGGTGCCTGGTAATGGAGGCGTGAGACTATGGGGAGGATTGCTAAGAGGAGGAACCATAAACGGAAGCATCGTTTAGCCCGGCGGCCGGAGGGACGTCCGTTACCGAGGGACGCCGTCCGTTTACTGCGAGTGGCCCCGCCTCCCCGGCCGCCCCTGTCCGGCCGCCCGCGCGATAAACACATTAGAGTGTTTATGAGCGAGGGAGCGGCGGCCCAGCCCGGAGCCCCGCCCCGACGAGGCCGGACGGCCCTTCCTGTACGAAGGCAACTAGGTCACAAACAAATACGGTGAGGAGAGGTGTCTACAGAGAGGCGAAATCACATTAATGCCACGGGGACGTGGAGTCCCTCAATCCCTTCTTCATTAAAACTAAATAAAAAAAACGGCGGGTCATTCATCTCTTTCCCTCTAAAGCCATAATCACAAATAGGTTCACTCTCCTATTTTTCTTTCACTCAGCACTACAGCATAGATCACTGGCAATAAAAGTCTAACCGTGATGATTCACTGTGCTAAATCGGAATGTAAAAGGAATAGGAGGTTAGGGATGTAATTGGAAGAAATATGGTGTGTATTACGTAATAATGCCAGCAGGGTTACCATCGCCGTGTCCCCTTTGAAAAGACACACACAGCACAGAAGAGAAGGCTGTCGGAAACGAGGATCAGGAAGCCGCTTGTCAATCTGTGGAGCCCTTACGTTTAGATAACAGCTACCTATGCATAGGACACACACTGATGATTAAATGATCACTCCATGGGATGGGGAGTGTGTTTGGGGAAGCCATGAGAAAGGGGGAGTGTATGTGTGTGTGTGTGTTTGGGGGAAGGGGGTGTGGAGAGGGGGGGGGGGGGGTTCTGAAAACAAGCAGGCGCTAGATCATTGTGTCTGTTATTAATTGGATTACAATTAGCCAGATTTAACCCTTATTAATGAAGTCCCCGTTAGGATGACACTGCGCTCTGTGGGCACGTGCCATCCGGAAAAGGGGGCGGAGCCTGGAGGGTGACAGTGACGGATCAGCCGTATATCACAATAAGCACCAGGCCAGGTAGAGAAGAACATGAGCACATCTGGAGGTTCCTGTCCCACAGAGGATCAGGGTGGGCTTTAAAGCCTGTTTATTGATGTAGTAGATGGATCAAGGGGTGGGGGTGGGGGGGGGGGGGGGGGGTGATAGGAGAAAATTACACAAATGGGAAAAAGAGAGATCATAGTGTGAAGAAAAAGTATATTAATGAGTACAAGAAAAGGCAGGATTCCCTGGGAACACCTTATAATTACTCAGTTAAAAAATGCTTATTCACACATTTACAATTGACTCTGAATACAAACCTAGAGGCCATGGGTCTCCTAATTTTATTAATAAACACAGACGTTTATTTCTTAGACAGAGCCTGAACAGCGAGATATCGGAGTGCTTTGCTGCCTTATTCAAGAATGGGATGATAATTTAAAGCGTGTATTTAAGGCTCTGTGTACATATCACCAAGGGGACAGTAACCAGGACGGTGTCACCAGGGCCAAGAGAGAGGGAACGTGATTATCATGGCTTCAGCTCTGCGCACCACAGGAGGCCAGCACACCACACGCAGGCAGACTTATCATCGTAAGCGTTTAAAATGTCTGCCATTACGTTCGGTGATGGGACTAGTCGATCAGGCAAACCAATTCTTCATTTTCACACCATGCAGAGCTGCCAGGCCATGTGACTAAGGACATGTGCGACATCTGAGCGGCTTCGTGCCATGAGCTTTCGATGCACTTTAGTCCCACGTCGCAATGGAAACCTCGGAATCTGCCGCTGTTCAATGACTCGGCGCACGCCCTAGAAGCAAGCTGACCCCCCGAGCCCCCCCACCCCCCTCTGTTGGCCACACGGTGCGTCTAAATGAGTCACCGTGGGAAACTCGGGCTGCGCTTCGTGCGTATTAGCGCCGCTTCTTACGCTGCTCGACCACCACGGTGACATCTACGTACCGCTGGGACGTCCCACTTGAATGACACCTCTGTTACAGCCACGGAGAGAGGGACGGCGCAGACCTTCGCTCCAACTTCAACTTGACCTCCGAGCCTGGATCGGATATCAAAACACGGTCCCATCTGGCCTCGGGCCTGCCCCAGTCTGGGCTCGGGAGCGCGAGGTTAATATCATACAGTTAGGCGGCGGAATAGAGACTGCAATTATCGTCAATTCCAGGACAGAAAATCCTATTATTTGATCCTCACTCTGACAGATGGAGGTACTGCCTCATCCTCTCCCATTCCTGAGCTAGCCAATCTGGTGGCTGGAGCTTCGGATACGTGGAAGTTACAGGATGGTGGGAGAGGTCAGGGGGCCGGCAAGGTTAGCTCTCTTTTTGTACTGGGGGTGCGGTGCGTCGTGAAACCTGAGCCCGGCCCGGTCGCTCCTTCTCCTCCCCGCCGCCCGGTCTCCACAATGGAACCTGCAGGGGCCGTTTGAAGCCCTCCTACCGCAGCCGATAGGGTGGGGCGACAGACGAAGACATCCCATGAGAACTAGTTTTCTTAGGGGCTAAATAGAGCTAACATGGGATAAGGGTAAATACAAAGGATTATACACAAAACAAGTCGAAATTAGACTAAATATGAGGCGCATGCCTGAGTAAACGCTCCATAAACATGATACAACAAGCTTCCAACAAGCTTCGGTTTCCATGCGCCGAGGGCGATACAATCGTGGGTTTCCCAGGCACCAAGAAGCTACTTACCAAAGTTCTGCACACCCGAGAGAGCAGCTTTACAAAGCAAGAACCAGACCAAGTTCATTTAAACACAGCACTTCAGATACACCAAACGTTGTTTTCAAAGCATGGGGGATGAATTAAGGGTGGAAAAATGAATACATGAAGCTAAATGGTGTGAGATTTCTTTTAAGAGTCTTTACTAAACTCAGTTAATCAGGACAGAATATTAAATCTGCCTTTATCTCCACATTCAGTGAACTAAGACAGTTGCAGGTACAAAAATATCCACCTTTGGAAAACATTCACTGAGCTTAATATATTCTGAAGACTTTATTGACTGCAGGAGTGAAGTGAACTAAAATATGATAATATATGCATGAACCAATCTTTTAACAGAAACCTTGATTGGTGTGTTTCTAGTATCCGAGCAGCCATGAATCTTTACTTTCACTTCAGGTGAGTTCAGTAGCTATGAACGCTAAACAAAAGACATTTGAATTCCCTTTACAAACCAATGGTAAAGTGACCTTAATGGTAGTGTTCTAGACCTCAAAAACCTCAATGTCACAGCAGGTTTGATGTGCCCAGGTCCATGTTGGGTAGGCGCTCCCCACCAGACAACTTCACCAATGGTTACAGTGTAACTTCAGAGGACCATTTTCCAAAATAGAATTTAGAGAGTTAGTAGGACAATTAAAATCAGGCCTGGGATTCCCTACAGTCTGTGTTCTGGCTAACCATAAACATCAGGTTCCATGAAATACCACGACTCCATCCTTGCAAGGGACTTGGTTGGCCAGAGCCCACGTTTGCCCTGGAGGACAAAGCAACAGACCTCTGCCCCATGGAAGCTCTCTAAGTAGCTATAGACACTGGGCCAGGAAAGAACCACACTGTCAGAACAGTGTTAAAAGCTCTTTATCAAAAACATAATTGATTCATGGCTCACTAAATTAGTTAATAAATATGTCCAGTTTTTTTTCCCCCTCCTTTCTTAATGGCACTCCCAGTATGAAGTCCATTAGACAGTGTGACCTCATTTAAGACCCATCGCTCACGGACGAAGCACCCAAGTCGAGCAGCGCCATTGTGATGTCACAAAGACAATGATCAAGGGGTAACGGGCTGGAACGAAAGTTTGAACATCCTCTTTAGGACCCCTTCAGAGTTCATTAGAACATCCACCAGCATACCACATTAGAAATCTTCGTGTGTGTAGAAGATACGTGTCAGTGTCACATTAATTAAGACCGCTGCCGCCTCTGCCGTCTCCAGGATGTTGCCGGGGTCGTGTTTGGCAGTCGTCACTTGTCCGAGAAACAGAGAGGTTGTCAGGGACGGGACAGGGCTTGGTGGGGGGATGAGACTGGCTTGCCAAGGGAAGCATGAGTGAATGGGATGTTGGCCGTGGACGTCTCAGAGTAAAAGAAGCTGTCTCACACTGATGAGCCCATCTTTTTGATGACCACCAAACCCTCTTCACGCTGCTGCCAAAGGCAAATCGAATCAAAGCCTTTCAATTTGGTCCTTAATCTCAAGTTTAGCACTTTCATAGAGTCCTACGCCTGAATCAGAAGGCATTAGAAGGCAAGACTCTTTCTCCCTTCCTGAAATTACACACACAAAACCTAACTGCGTACAATAAACTCTCACGGCACCCCGTGGGAGAAAAACCAAAGAATAAGAGTCTACCTTCTTATTTCTGTGGAGTTTCTCCATCGTTGCACCCAAAAACAGAAATTAAACGTGTATCTACATTTTATCATGTCTGGTATCGCCTTTGGAAATTGCAGGTAGTGGAGTGTTTAACATTCTCTTGTCAAGCATACCCCTGCTGAGACAATAAATGCTTGTCCAGTTTTGCTCACAGTGGCAGCAGCAGATTAGAAACAGCAGGAGGATGGTGTAGTGTGAACACAATACCGATAAGAACGCGTATCGTAGCCCCACTGCTACGCCTCGCTTCCACGAATGTGAGAACCTGCTGTTTTCTAATATTTACACACAACTAGAATCACAAATGTACCGTAACTGCATTGAAAGAGCGTTTTTCTCTCTACCACCTAAAATAAGTCTATATATTTTTCCATGCATGGGTGTTTTGGGATGGAGAACACAGGGGGACAACAATAAATAGGAATACAATGAGAGTGAAATTTATTTTCATCTAAAAGAGAGTGAGGAACAGAAGGGGGAAAAGAAGAAAATAGAAAGACAAGATGGCAGAGGGAAAGAATTTGGATGAGAAGGTATTACTTCTTCTCAGCACACAATGCAGATATAAGTTGGATTAATTCAGCTGAACATTTTTCAAAGATATAATTTTACACTGCAAATGGTAGAAAGTTACAAAAGCCAACCTGAGACGGCAGTCGAAAAACCCTCATATTCTGAAGGATTTTGTCCACCGTTCAGATTAGATTTGCTGTTGAGTTGAAACTGCCTGTGATCAGTGTGGCCACATGCTCCCATATCTGAACAAGTCAACGGCGTCGTTTATCACCGCCATACGTTTGAATGGGGAACCTGTGGTCCCACAAACCAGTGGCTGGAATAGCGTTACGTTGTGAAACCCATCTGGCTTTATGCGGTATCGTAGGCAATAGCTTCAGGGCTGCTGTGGAAACCGTTCTTCCATGCTGACCAGACCAGTTGTCATTGTTTTGTATCCATCAGAGGTTTTGCCCATGTTTTCAGGAGTCCCTCTGGAGTCTTTCAGATATTCTTGATTTCACACTGCTCCAGTGTCCCCCCCACACACACAATGTAATGTGTAATTACTAGTATGATGACACTTTCTCAGTCAGGTTTAAATAGGACTAAAGAAATGAGAGAGACTTCACATTGTCTTCATCACCCGTTACCTGTGGGCTGGACAGCTACAGTGGCGCCAGTGTGTGTGTGTGTGTGTGTCTGTGTTGGGGATAAATAAATGGCATTTTGTCTTATTCCTTGATTATTTAATTAATTAGACTCTCAAATTCCAATTTCTGTGCATCACCACTGAAATCAAGAGTGTGCATCTTTGATTCAATTCAATCTACTGTAACTGTGCAAAGTTATTAAAAGGGCATTTTCGGTATGGACACAAACAAATGTGTTCAGAGACTCCAAACACCCAATTACTGACCAAACACAAAAGAGCTGCAAATGTAACACCAAAAACAGAAACATTTTTCAGTAAATATCTGAGCAATCAGGCAGTAAACATACCAACATGCTAAGGTGTTTATTATACTGTTCAACCAAAAATGTGTTTAGTATGACAAGTACTTAGGACTTGTTTAATGTACTTGACATGTTCTTCTTGACTCCTTTAAGGAGCAGTCATTTTTACAAAGTATCAAACAGTATTCATGAAAGCGATTTTTTTTTTCTGTAAAGTGCAGCTCACATGACGAACTGGATTGCTCTGTAGTCTCTGAATGAACCAGTTAATGGTTCCGTTTTCCGGTGGACAAACTTTCTGCAGTGTTAGTCATAGTCGTGGTGCTCACAGCACGGATAGGTTAAAAAGGGCAACATTTCTAAAACACTAATTTTACAAAAAAGGAATGCAGCTCACAGGTCACCAAACACACACACAGCAGTAAACAACAGATTAGTAACATTAGCTAGCTACATTTACGAACACGATTGGAAATACGATTTTGGGGGCGGAGTTTGTTGGTGGATACTCACCTCCTCGCTTTAGGGCGCTACTGGACAACTGCAACACCTGCCTATATATGGACTCCAGTCACTATTCAGACACAGTGGTATTAATCTGCTCTTTGGGCGCTTATTTCCTTGGTGTGTAGATCTTGTGGTGCAGATCCGAGACTTCCTGTAGGGGCCCGTGCAGTTACACCAGACACACTGCCCTGCTGGACAGGCGCTCCTATTTCCAGTCTACCCACTGCTGTTTGTCGTAGTGACCTGCTCCTCCGGCTCTCTGGATCAGAGCGGCTTGGTGGCTTTGTAACCATCTGTGTGTGCTGCTCAGTTTCCTGATGCACTGATTACCAGCCGCCAATAACACTTGATGTAATTTTTTTCCATAAGCAGTAATCCAAGCAGCAGACTTGGATGTCTGTTAAGCTGCTTTGTGACAGTAGCTGGTGGGAAAAAGTGCTATTTACATAAATTTGACTTTGGCTTGTTTTCCATCGGTCATGACGTTCCTCACCAGCCTGAAGCAACGTCAGGTTTGGACGTACGACCTGCCTTAAGAAGGCCACCGTTCCCCATGGACTCCTCTTCTGTAGGATCGGATTCTCCCCTCAAAAGTTAGATTTATCACACGCAACTATGGTTCGTCTTCGGGACTTGACGTTAACTTCACTATCCTGAGCCGCTCAAAGGAACAGGAGGTTCCTCCCAGGGTTCTTTCCTCAGGCCATCCTCAGGCACTCTGGGCCAAGCAGGAGTCACGAGTTTCTCTAAAGCTTCCTTCTGACTATGTCCATTACAAAAAGTACCACACACTCACAAAGTTGAATGAACAGAGGAAAATATAATAAAGTGGATTATATATAAGACACTAAAGAATAAAAATCTAATACAAATAAGGAATAAAAACTGTTTACTTTGTTGTACCAGCAGTGTGGTTTGCTCACTCTAGGCAGAACAATATGATACAGCTACAAGCCAGGAGTGAAGCAGTCGGGTAGATCAGAAGGCCTGGGGTGTCTCGCTCCCTTATACAGCACATCAACCCGGCTATTCTACTGGTTCTCTTTACAGTTATGCATTAATACTAATTACCTATAAATCAGAAAGAAATTTGCAATAATTTTCTCTCCGAGCCACAAAAGGCTCAAAATTAGATGCAGAACACAAACTACAAAAGTAAAACTACAATCACTACACAATCCTTCTTCGGTCTTTCTTCAAAACGTATTCTTGCTGGTCTGAACTGAGACAGAGGCCTAACTAATGACATAATCTGCTTTTGCTACGCAAGATGTACTCGTGCATGCACATCTGTCATGGACTCCACTCCTCTGGTTTAAAAAACAAAACAAACCTAAACCTTTTGGCCTCTCCACTGGGAAACGTGTGCGACATACAGCTCAAGTTGGAAAACAAGATACTGTCACTGGACCGGACATGAGCGAAGCTGACATCCATATTACGGCGGGTACAAGGGGGTCCGATGCACAGTTTGAAACTCGTGCTGAGAGAGATTCAAGGTTCGGCATGTAACCCTCCTCCAAACCCCATGAGTATAGAGAAACAGAGGACCAGGGACTGGGTATAAATACAGGTCAATCAATGGCCACAGCCAGGCCCATCAAAGCTACGCCTCTCCTCCAGCGTGCAGCCGGTGGGGGGAACAGGTGGCAATGTTGTGTTTAAGCGCCGTGTCCCCCCCCCACCCTAACACACACACACACGAGCCACCCACCCCCCTGGCTGTGCCATCATTATGTGCTACTGCCCCCTACTGCGAAGCAATAGCTGTGCGCCCCCAAGGTCAGTGGCAAAGAAGGGGAAGAGAGCACACAGGGGTGCACTTGACTCCACACTGCTAGAGCGATCGATGGCAGCATCAACAGTGGGGTCCTGCAGCTCAGCTCCAAAAACAAACATCAGGAGGAACGTCTCGGCAGCCCCCACCCACCCCGCCACCACACCCCCACCTCTTTGCTGTGCTCACAGGCCCAACTTGGTGGCTAACCAGTTAACAAGGCAAGCAGGACAGTGGTTTCCTGCTGCTTCAAGACCACAAGTTCTGCAGAGCAGACCGGAGGATGGGATGGATACAGAGGTGAGGAGGAAACGGCAGAACTCCCGAAGCCATTTCTGAGACGACATCTACATCTGGCCAATGAGGGAGCGGCGGAGGGCGGGGCGCTTCACAAATAAACAATAAACATTTTCGCAGTTAATACATCATTTGAAACATTTACAGTTCAGGCTTGTCTTGCCAGTTTGCAGTCATTTTGTAATCCTGTTGATCATTCCGAACGACTTCCATCGGAGTGCAGGGGATGTGTGGCCACCCCTTAAGTCACTTTAATCCCATCACGCAGACAGCCATGACACAGAGACCCGTTCTCCACTTCATGTTCGACACCCCCTATCAGTGTCGCCGAATAAGTGGGCCTACCTATATTTATAAAGCAGTTTTACAAGTGTCTATACTTTCGAATAATTGTAATCTCAATACATAGTGACAAACTCTGGAGACGTACCCTCTTTGTAACCCTAGTACAGAGTATAGCACTTTTGCCTGGTGTACGGTTCATCTGTTCTCATCTATCTCCAAGTTATTCTTGCCCTCTCAATGTCACAGCACACAGCACAGGTAGGAAATGTCTAAGACGACGCCTGGACCTATAAATACGCCTGCAAAAGCTGTCTGCCTGCTATCAAGACCAATAACAAAGTTATAATACACGATAGCAAGTGTTACACCCGCAGCCAACTTTTAATGATAGCTCTGTGAAGCTGCTTCCTGGCGGAGAGGTGCCGGGCGAGGACGACTCCAGTTGGAGTGACACAAAGAGGGACCCGAGCGTTCGTTTTTTTTTTTTATGCTTTTTTTTTTTTGTCTTGCCCTGATCAAATGGCGTAAGAGCGGAGAGGTAAAGGCACACATCGGCGCGCGGAACCGTCCCGCACGGCGTCGGGATCAAAGACCAGCTCGCCTCTCCCGCAGACGAGAGAGAGAGAGAGAGAGAGAGAGAGAGACGTGCCACGCCTTTCATTGCACAACAAGAGAGGGAGGCGGGTGGGGAGCGAGTCGGGACTCTGTGAGCTCCTTCGGGGATTTCCTTATCGAGGGCAAAGCAATCCCCTCCGGACCTCATGCGCTCAGGCTCGATTATTCAAGCCATTACAAAGAGGATGAAAATAACCCACTACTCAAAGCAACCACACTTTTTTTTTTGTGTGTGCGCGCACACGTTATTTATTATTTTACCGACAATGTGCCCAACATTCTGCAAAAGTTTAAAAGAAAAAAAAAATGTACAGCCACGAAACAAATACAGACCATAGAAAAGGAGAAAAAAAAAAGGAAAAGTTAAAAAAGAAGTTATGCGATCTTCTTGGGCCTGCCGCGACCTCTCTTTCCTCTGGCTGCAGGGGACGTCGGAGTACCCGCGTCCACCAAGGGTTTCTTCAGGCTGGCCTTCCTCGCAGTGGTCTTCCTCGCCCCGTTCACTTCTGCACAGCGTTAAACACACAATTTTGAGAAGGCCCTTTAAAAGCCTGCCGCCCCTGTCGATATAAGCTACGTATCTGTATAGATGCAATTAGACACACCAAGCACAAGGGGCACAGAGGCTGAGAGTTCTTTTGCACGGATTACTGCTCCTCATGTCGGCACGTTGAAATAATCTGCCGATGACCTAAACGTGTAATCCTATAATGGGTAGTTACGGGATGACGGCGTGCTCTCTTTGCTGCTGTTACAGTTAAACAGCTTTTCACCACTCAGTTCCTATCTTCCCCCACAGTGCGATCTGTCTTCCACCAACTGCATGATTTCAGGACAACTGAACCAGGCCAAAGCGACACGAGTTCAGAACAAATAAAACGCTATGGCATCATTTCACAACAGCGCTTCTTAAAAACCCTCTTACGACGCGCCAAACTATGGATGCTAAAACGTGCAAATGTTCAAACGTTCCTGTCTTGCCTGCGGTCAGCGGGAGGAAGGGGTTACGCCTACCCTTCTTCGCCGGAAGACGACTCTTCTTTGCAGGGGAGCCGTCTAACTCGTCGTTAGATGGCAGCTTCGCCGGTGCTTTCTTCCGCTTAGCAGTCTGAGAGAGAGAGAGAGAGAGAGAGAGAGAGAGAGAGAACGAGAGAGAGAGAGAGAGACAGAGAGAGATGGTCAAATCACTGCCCTCCAGCAACCTTAGAGGGAGTTCAAATCAAATATTAAAAAGGGACCTTTCTCTGTCAAACACAAGGAGACGATTACATACGCCTTAAGCCTTTCGAGTGTGAGCGTGTAGTCTGAGCAAATCTAATTATGACTCTGAGATCCAGCAGGATTATAAATCCAGCACGGAGGGGAAAAAACTCTGAATTGTCATACACAATAGTTCTATTTTAACTCTGTTTGGAATAGTCCTGATTTTCAAGGCTATATCGAGATTCGACATTACGAGGCCAATTTAATGCCTACTAATGTCATACTTTATATTTGCAAACAATCGATATTTCGAGTTAATTTAATATAAATTTCAAATCCTAAGCCACGCCCCCCCCCCCCCCCCCCACACACACACACACACGTTAATTTGTGCACGGGATGAAGGAGAGAAGTGAATCCGGAAGAGATCGTCCAAACTAAACCTGGGGGTGTGGGGGTGTTACAAAGAAGATGCACTTAACGACAGCAATCAGGCCCCCCCTCCCTGTTACTCAGACTCCATAATGAATGCTCGCCCCTCTCTCGGACTTGAGCTATCACCCCCCCTCCCCCTGTCCTCACATTTCCCTTCCATTTTGCCAATTGCTGCCTCATGATTACCATCCAGACCCTGCTGGGCTGAACAGATTGGCTCCATAATTACATACAATAACGGCAGTGGGCAGGTAACCCTCAGCTGGCCCAGGCCAGCTCCCCGGTGACGCCCTCCATATGCAAACTGCATTGTGGGAAGCGAGGAGAGTCCGACGCCTAGACCCGAACGCGAGCGTGCACACGCGCCGGGCTCGCGCCCGCTCTGGGGTCGCGGAGTCGGGAGATCTGCGAGACATTAGCAGGGAATAAACCCAAGCACTCAGGGCCTGCCAGAGGGAGGGCAGAGGCTCTCGGGAGGAACCCCCACACGCTGGAGGGGCAGCCAGCCATCGCTGGGGCTGATTACGGACCGGACACGGCGGCTGCCGCCAAACAGAACATTTGCAGTCGGCTCAGAGCTACAGTTGTGTGCTGCTGGGCAGAGTTGTTTGGAGGATGGGGGGGGGGGGGGGGGGGGAGTGTTAGTAGTACCGAGAGCTTACAATGTTTTTGTTTCTTTATTTTTTTTGTTTGGGTTTTTTTTTATTTTTTATTTTTTTAGAACGACTAGACTTCAGGTTATTGGCAGTTACGCACGGTGATTGTATAATGCATAGCAGCAGGCTGATGCAATCTACAGGTTTGTGTGAAGCAAGATCTCCTGCCTGCTGACACCTGCAGGCCTCTGCTGTAATTTTAAAAGTACCACCACGATTTACTGCCAGAACCTCCATACGACATGCACACCAGCTCTAAGCCACGAGTTTACTATACAAAACAGAAAATTCTATATATATATATATATTTTTTTTCCTTCTCTTTCTCAAAATTGTAGTAAAGTACACAAGGATTCCAGAGAAACAGGACGATTCAGACAGAGGTCCAACTGTACAAGCCTTCAAACATACAGACATGCATGCATATATATATATTGTGTGTGTATGTATATGTGTATATATATATATATATATATATATATATATATTATATATATATATATATATATATATATATATATATATATATATATATAAATAAACACACATGCACACACAGACAGAGTGTATGGCAGAAACAGACTGACACTGGTGGGTCAGTGGTCTGCTGGGGGGTTGGGGGGTGTGTGGATTAGTCAAGCAGAGGCCGGGACTCATCTGGTCAACGCCGTCCCATCTTAATCTGATTAGGAGATCAATGTGCTCAGCAGCACGTCCCCGCTAACCTGCCCAATTACACCCTCATCCTGATCCAGCAGTCGTCCCCCCCCCCCCCCCCAATTTCTTTTTTTTTACTGGAAACCTCTTTCAACAGGTAAACAAATTACGGGAGGCTAAGATGGGCCAGGTCTCCACAGGCTTCGGAACCGTGGAGGCTCGAGAGGGTGGAGGACCACACCACGCAGCCCACCACGTCTTGTGACGCTCTGTAGCCGGTGCTCACCGTAGCGCCGGCCGCGCCGCTGCCCGCCGGCAGGAAGTCCAGCGAGTCTCCGTCGCCGCCCGCACCCTTCAGGCCCTGCTGCAAAAACCCTCGCAGCTTCTGGTAGTCAGGCTTATCCGTGTAGCCCAGTGACTTCACTTCCTCCATGAACTTTGTCATTTCCCCTGTCACACACACACACACACACACACAGCCAACGGTTATGATCCAGTACAAAGATCTTCTTGTAGCATATGTGAATGGGTTTGATTACTCCATCTGACGGCTCTCCTGCTGTCTTGTGGACAATCCGCCGCAAAACAAACTACAGGGGTGTCTGTGTGACGGAAGCAAAGACAAGATCTTTGTCCCCGCATACTCATTTACGCAGGGGGCTCGTCAGCCTCCTCCATAAATGTCCATGTGTAAATTCGTAGTCAAATAAGAAGAGATCCGTGTTCCTTTAAACCATTGCTGGCACCCTCCTCTCAGCAGACACCGACGCTCTGACCTTGAGGCGAAGTTTGGTGGGTGACGGGGGCGACAGCACATCACACGTCGTTTCTTTTACTTCGCTATTCACAAACTGTTGTTTACCGTCGGCTGCCGAAGGAGTCGCAACCAAACGGAATTAGCCATGATGGCCTCGCTAACCGCGCCTCCTCCCGTCACCTCGGCGACGGGACGCGTCGGGCGCGCACAAGACAACAGCCCGAGGACGGATCTCTCCGTCTGCCGCGCGCCTGTCACCAGCCTTCAGAAGTGCCATCACATCAGCCGGCAAGCAAAGGAGTCCTCTGACGTCTCTGATTCTTCAACGACAAAACGGGAGACGGGGCCCAGAAGTTGTGCAAAAGTACGACGTGCCACCCAGTGACTACCAAACTAGGCAACACAGAGGTCGACCATAAAAGGGGAAAAACACACACACACACACACACACACACACACACACACACACACACACACACACACACACACACACACACACACACACACACACACACACACACACACACACACACACACACACACACACACACACACACACAGCTCCACTTCCTATACCTAAATGACAGACACAGTAGGCCTGTAGAAACTATTGAAAGGCAGGATGCAACATTAGGTATGAGGCAGTGGTGCGGGTACACTGCTGTGATCTCCTCGTCCATCACTGGCCGGTCACGCTCCCTTTCAAAAGTTCGAGGGAGAGGTGGAGGTGAATTACCCCTGGTCTGATACATCAGTCCTCATTATGAAATCAGCAGGTCCACACTAGTTTCGGCGAGCACAGGCTCTAGTGCTCACGTTCATGCACGGGGAGCAGGAAGCGCTTCACACCAATTACGACTTGGCTGACACACAAAACCCCCGTTTTTCGTTTTTGCGGAATTCACAGGTGCTTTTAAGGACTTTGGCGTCGCAAACAGGGAGTTCTGGTCAGGTGACCGCGAGTTTGTCTTTAGATATCAAAGGCCATGAATGTTGGAGAATCGGCCGCATGTCGGGGGGGTTACATCACACAGATGCTCCCTCACCTGGTTCATTTTCTGGGGCGAAACAGCTCTTCATAAAATCTCTGATACTTTCGCGACATCTGTGGGGAGGTGGGAGAGAAGCCAACGTGAGCTTGAATGGTACTGAGCTTTTATTTCTTACATTCATTATCATTCATTATATTTAGTCATCCGGCCTGAACCTCGACGTCAGTGTAATTTGTTGAAAGTCAATTAGTCCTACAACAAAACATGAAAATGCTTAATTACTTATGCTGAACTAACAAGTGTGTTTGGTCTTGTCTGATGTGCTAACCCGTCTCTGGGGGAAAGCCCAGACGAACCTTAGCTTGGCGTCCCTGACGTAGAGCGGGTCCTGGAGCCGGTCCTCCCAGGGCAGGCGGCCGCACATCCACTGGATCATGCAGTAGCCCATGATTTCAAGGTCGGCCCGTCTCGACGGAGCTGTGAACGACTCGGTTAATGCGTAACAGCGCGACTCCTGTGAGAGTGTAACGGGCGTGTCCGATTTACTCACAAACTCCGTGGTGTGCGTCGATGCTGGTGAACTCGATGGTACCGTCGTGGCATCTCTTCGGGTCCTCTTTGTATTCCTTTGGAACACCGTCGGGCGAGTATCTATAGGCCAGCCCGTAATCCACCAAGTAAACCTGATAAACAAAGCCCCAACCTCATTCTCCTAATTCAAATAAACACAAAAATTCAATGAAATCTTCTGAGAGAAAAGCGGAGGGGAACGTATCTCAGTGCAGCCGCTAATCCCGAGAGGCCACTTTTGAAATCGCGAGTTTAAAAATAGCAGTTTAATAATACACCACTGATACATTATTAATCTCAAAATTAAATGTTTGTCCCTGCCTCAACCCCCACCTTATTTGCTTCAGACACATCTCTGAAGTCATCTAATCTCTCTTGTTTACAAGCCAAGCATGAAAAGCTTAAATTATATCTCATTAAGCGATGACACACACTCAGACACGGGAAAAGACGCAAGTAGTCTTTTTAAATTGATCTATAGCATTCCCATTTAAACATCAGAGGGGAATAAAGGTTCAAACATGCTGATGATTCTTTAGCATCGAATACGGCGTTCGCGTTCGGAGATTACGACTGCCGACCCCCCCCCCCCCCCCCCCCCCTCTAAAGCCCTTCCCACATATGCACGAGTGGCCATAGCAACAGTCGCCAGATTGACAGCAAACAAGAAGGAGTCGCAGCACCGACCTGATTGGGGTTCTTGTAGGAGAGCAGCAGGTTGGAGGCTTTGATGTCGGCGTGTACGTATTCGTGCTCGTGGATGTACTCGAGGATGTCGAGCTAGACGGGACAGAGGCACGCAGTGAGATTCAGGGATTCACACGGAGCAGCGGGAGTTCAGCGAGGCTCACAGCACAAGCGGGGACGGGAAAATCGCCAAGGCCGACGCTCTTGTGTGTGAAAACACAGACCTTGATGAACACGCTTCGGCTAACGCAGCGCAGCTAACTTATTTACTCCTCGTTTGCTCTTAGGCTGAACTCACAAGTTTCAAGCCGAGCTGAAGAACCAACTTCCTAGGAAATCTTCTACCTCCTTCTTCGAACTTCTTTTGTAGATCGCATCCCAGCCTGTCCATGACCATGAACCTGTACCTGAAGGGTCACACGCGTCACACACTTCAGTCGTCTGGCGTCTGCGACACCGTCTTCCCTGAAAGGCGGCGTGGTGCTGGCCCGATTAACTCACCTCTTTCCCCCTTTCTCATGAAGTCCTGAGCCCCAGTATTTGGGAACCCCTAGATACTTCAATTTCCGTGACTTTATCCAGGCTCCAACTGAAGCAAAGGTTTAAAAAAATAATAATTTTAAAGGCATTCGTTCATCACGTTATAACATATCTGAGATATTGTGCAAAACTGAGAGGGTATAAGGGTAAAAAAAAGGAAAAACAAGGAGAAACAAACAAATAAATAAATGTTGAGCAGAGAGGATTCAAATGAGACCATCATTCTGGGGTTACATTAAGGTATATTGCATACCAAAACAGATAATAATGCAGTAAATAAAGTCAGTGAATTATTCCAGACATATTTTCTTAAACTTGTTACTCAAAGTAATATAATAGTATAATTCCTGAGGGACAACAGTGTGGAAGCCGCAAGCTAATCTGCTGGTGGGACAAATATTTACCAACATCACGATATCCTAATGAATAAACCATGAGCATTCCTTAGTAATATAACAGTTAATTGTCAAGGGAGACTGACATTTGGATTGTTATTAAATAAAATGCATTCCTGTGGCCTTGGGGCAAGCACAGGAACAACCAAAGACCTCCAGTCAGTGTTTGTGTGACTCCATAATGCCCACGTGTTGAGTCCGGAACTTTCTTTAATTAAGGGAGTTGCTCTTCCCCTTATTCCAATGCAGATCACAAGGCGTACGAGGGCGTGTTTGTAGTCAGGAGAACGTACGTAGATCGGGTTTGGCGGCTCGCATGTAAAACTTCAGCTCTGAGAAGAGGGGGCCGTTATCACTCGGTTCCTGCACAGAGAGGAGAAAACACCCGTGACCTAACAATGGATGCAGTCAATGGCAAGAACCGGCTTCTGCTATTTCAGGATAAAACCTGAAGATACAAAAATGGAGGGGGGAAAAGGGGGGGGGGGGGGGAGAGGAGCCCAAATGGAACAGTGGAATTACTGCACCATTTTTTAGAGAAAATTAAAAAGCACTTTCTGCGTGTGCTGTCTGTTTCAGAGACACTTTCTGCTTGAGCAGGTGGTTCATTATTTTGTATCCTGTGTCTGTCTTTGTGAAGCTCTCACATCATTTTGTTTTCCACCAAATTTAGTCACCTACCAGTCATAATCCAGCAGGACTAATGTAAATTAGTCACCTACCAGTCATAATCCCTCAATTTGAACGGCAGGACTAATGATCTTCAAGGGGGAGACTCGTGAATGGGTCGAAAACAAAGAAATATCTCTTTTTGGACCATGAACCTGTATGCATCTGGAGGGCAATGCTACACAGATAACCTGTCAGGCTGAAAGAATTGTGTTAGCAACGCACTCTGGCCTGAGGACGACTCCATGGTCACAAACAGCCCCAATATTTTAAGATCTACCTACAGCATCATGGAAATCAGAATCTCATCTTTCAGTACGACCTGGATTACCACAATTCCTTGGTACTTTGCCCTGTCAGGTGGGATCACGTGGTTTACATAATACATTTTGGTTTTAGCACATTTAACAGTCCAAAAAAATAGGAAGACCTGTCTCAAATCACATTTCTAACAATCTCTACATATAGAATATGATCACATGATTATGTGTTTCCAGACAACATATGGCACAGCTGAGACTTAGTCCCAGGCCTCAGGGAGAGCTCGGCTATTCATACCATGTGCTAAACAGTTATATACAAAACTTAAATCTACCGATGATGCTCTCTATGTCATAAAAACAGAAGTGTCGTACTTCCTTCGTAGTTCTTCCTGCAGTTATTGTAGTTTAAATATACCCATCCAGCTTATTCCTTCAGAAACAGTCACTAGTAAATATTTAGTGAAATTTAATTGCAGTTCTAAACATTGCAGTTAAAATATTTTTTTGACTCCACACTAGACCTAAAAATATTAAGCGCTGCCCAACTATGATGAGCTTTTTCTGTTTAATATATGCAACTCTTTGCTCCTCATAACCCAGGACATCAAGGGGTGAAAAATTCATACCCACAGTAAAAATTCATACCCACACATGGACACAGTATGCATTCATAATTAATAATATATGGACAGTCTGAACTGTGCTACCAGAAATTACAGTTGCAATATCTGTCCAGAGCCTACTGATAGTAATATACCTGAAATGTTTTTGGCATCAGTGTCTATTTAAAAAGCCGGCACACAAAACGTTGTTGCTTAAACTTTAAAAGACTGCACTTTACACTTGCACAGAAGGAAAATAAAGAATCAGTGCAGATAAAGAGTCAACACTCCACTACAGATCTGGCAAAACGGGGAAAAAAAAACTGTCCTGGCTTACCACTTTGATGACATATGGTGCATCGGCTCCAACAGCTTTCGATATATCATCACTTGCTGAAGAGAGAAATTGCAAGGTAAATACTGGTGTCACATGGAGTAAAAAAAAAAAAAAAAAAAAAAGGTGAATATTTCACTGATTCTTACCGAGGTACAAGAGGCCAAACCCCCCCTGGCCAACAGGAGCTCCAATTTTCCAGCTTTTCTTTCCTGTGTCTGTCAGCACTTCTCCAGGTGGGAATTCCTCTGCCAGTTTCCTTTTAGCTGGCCCCTTTCCCTTTCCAGCTGACCTGGCCTTGGGAGGCATCTGATCAGCCAGTCAAAGCAGATTACATATTTGCGAGCATCATGATTCACTTTCAAAACAATTAGCTATGTAATATATCTATCATCTTTATGTCCCAATACAAAAACTACCAGTGAATAAGAAATCAAGAGTAAACTCACAAAGCAATATGAGATTTAATTTAGCAGCCAGTAATGCAGTTAAACAGGCTAACTAGATAACTAGTACTCAGGAAATGACATGGACTTGTGTGGGATGGGGGCCCTGCGTCAAAATGGATAAATATCGTGGGTAAAAAAGCATTAAGATTAACTAATTTTCATTAAAAAACTATTTTAGTGCCAGAACAACATTTCTGACTGTCCCAGTAAGGTTAGCTGCTCATCTCTTCTACCCCTGCACTAATACAGAGGTTACAGTAGACTAGTCTGTACTGAGGCGACTCACTGGCTACACTAGCCGTGTAGTTCTAGCACGTTAGCTCTGCTACACTACTGAGACAGAGGACAAACCCGGCGAGCTGAGAACAAGAAACCGTACTGGTGCAAAACCATGGCTACCTTGCTCTCTATTTCTGATATAAACGTTAAGGTAAAGGTTCGTCAGCTGGCTGTCTGACGTTTCTGCGCGGCTAGCTTAGCTTAGCTTAGCTTAGCTGGCTGACTTTCAGACGCTGGGGATTCTACAGGCTCGCGCGACAGGTCCAACATGACCGTTTAAAACGCGACTTTCGCGACAACGTTTTTGTCGTATAGACTTTAGTATTTTGCAGGTATGTACTGAGGGACAGCCACAAAATCTTACAGACCTCAATACGGAGGATGTTATGAAATCCAAAAACAAACGGTAGCTCAACACCTCCAAAGTTCCCGCAAAACTCTTTAACAGGAAGTACAGCGACGAACGTGATTGGCTAGGGCGGAAAACGCGGTCCTGCGATACCGCACAGACCCCTGGGATTAGGAGTTCTTTAGGCTTAATTTACAAAGACCTTGATTTAAAATAAAAAGTAGGACATATAAATGCTTCAACAAAGGCTTAATATGTTGTCAACGAAAATTCGGTTTAATTTACTAACGGCTAACCCTAGCTATAGTTTATTTCCTTTTATATTTTTCATTCGTATGTTTGTATAACTACATGGACCGGTGTAGGGTGACATGCAGTTTGCGAATGTTTTATGACATTATAGACAATTGATGTATTAGGTTGTATTCCCATTTCAAGTGTCGTCTTTTTATATGTCACGTATGTTTGCTATCCTCTTGATATTTCAGTGATATCTATTGCTATGACAGGTATCTAGACGAGACTAAGATGGAGGTAGGCTGCGGAAGGGATGTAGCTTCTGGCTGCAGTGTCGCTCTACCTCAGGACAGCATACACTGAAACCAAATCATGCTGCAAAATTATTTGTACTTTATATATTGTGTAAGTGTAGAGTATCTAAGACCTTGCAGCTGAAATGATGGCGTTAGGTCGTCTCATTTTGAAGACAAACACTACACACAGAGGAGTTTGGTTTTCCTCAGGGATGTGGCTTTTTATGTTGGTTTTTTGGAACACCACTTGCATATCTTGCTTATCAAAGGTGACAGAATCATACATTGTACAGGGTATGAACAGTGTAACTGATAAGACAGTCTTAATTTAAGAAGTATTGGCTATTATCCATGTTTTGGTTAGACTGTGTGTAAGTAAAAATTATTGTCTTTACAGGCTACCTTTCGCTCTGATTCTCTGTGATGCTTGTACATTCATTGTTACACAGAAACAGCTTTCAAAAATGTATTTTCATCAGAGTATTTTATTTCTTACACAGCATATCCTTGTGTGCATATTTGATGTTGAAATACATGGAGTTCCACTAGCGTGGAGAGGCACAGGTTTATTAATAATTGATGGTGTGGTATCCTGTAACTGCTTTGTAAAAGTGTTAAGCAGAGGGCTTGAGTTTCCAACTGCCATCTGACTATTTTCGACCTGCAACAGAACGGTTCATACAAGTGGATTCTGGAGTTTACGGGCTGGTTTGTTGTCTGCTGTTCTGAAAATCAGATGATGTTACCACACCTGCTGGCATGGGTAGAGCCGAGACAACCACCTGTTTCCTTCAGCGAGCGTTCTTGAATATCATCGACCGAGCTCCTGATCTTCATGATAGATGGCCTAAATAGCGTGAACCTTCCGAAAGCCTCTCCGCCTCACCGATGACGGGCCACCCAGAAGAAGAGACAGCATGGCCACTGGGGAAGAAGAGACGAGGGGAAAAGCGTGTGACCTTCCCTCCAGACGAGGAGATGGTGTCGGCCTTCTCAGAGAGCAGGAAGCCGGGGCAGGCAGGTGAGCTTCTCTTCTCTTCCTCACGCTTCTGCCGGACTTTCTTCTCCTCTGATAATGCTGTTCAACATTTAAACCTTCTGGACTTTCATTAGCTACAGTTAGAGCTTTCATGATTTTTGTGTTCATAGTATATACTGAGGAAACTCCTGCTTCAGATGGGATTGCTAGTCCCAGATGTCTATGTTTATTTGTCTTTTGTTTTGATTATCTCTTTGTTTGTTTCTGTATGATTTGTTCATTGTTTAATGAATCTTAATTCAGTTCTAAGTTTCTATTGCAAGTTCTTTTCTACTTTAAGTTCTATATATCTGGAGTTTATCCCAAACAAAACATCAACGTAATACATCAGCCGGCCCCCAATGGCCTATATCTTTTGAAAGTGATGACTTCATTACATTAATATTAATTAGATTAATATTCATTAATGACTGCTGTCATCATAGGGAGACTTTGGATGGTTTAATTTTATATCCTCATACTTGAGAGCTTTTATTATGCATATATGTTAAATAACTCTTTGTTTATGTATATAATTGGAGAGATCCTTATATACATTCTCCTGTTATATTATTTTGCTTTTTTATTGTTTGTCATTGTTCTATGAAAAGTGAAATATTTCACAAACTTGTACTTGTGATTGATGCCACTTCATGGCCCAAAATGCATTTACCTTGCTTTAATGAAGCAAAGCAGAGTGTATTAAGAAAAAGGGAGCATTTCTGGCATAATTTCCATCATTTCCAGAGCTAATTGTACACACAGTGTTAAGACCCAGTAAACACCAGATTAGTGGATAAGGAACGCAAGGTTTCTGTTGAGGCTTTTATTTGTGCTGTTCTATTTTAGGGAAAAATCTAACCTTGACAGACATCATTCTGGCCTACAAGCAGAGCTGCATCAAACATGAGGTGGAACCCAGTCCAAAGACCCTGGATCAAATACAGGTAACATACACACACATTGCTAACACACAACACACAAGCATTTCTTTATTGCTTTGAAGCTATAATATACAAATGTTGCTTAAAACATCTAATGCACAAACGCTGGATTAGAGGAATGATACACAAACACTGGATTAAAGGAATCATACATATTCTGGATTAGAGGTATAATGCACAAACATTACTGTAAAAATAACAGACAAGTATTGCTTTAAATCTATAATAAGCAAATGTTGCTCAAGACATCTAATAACACAAACACTGGTTTAGAGGAACACTACACAAACACTGGATTAGAGGAATGATATACACACTGGATTAGAGGAATGAGACACAATGGATTAGGGGAATGATACACAAACACTGGATTAGAGGAATGATATACACACTGGATTAGATGAATGATACACAAACACTGGATTACAGGAATGATACACACTGGATTAGAGGTAAAATGCACAAGCATTGCTTAAAAAAAATAACAGACAAGTATTGCTTTAAATATATAATATCCAAATGCTGCTTAAAACAACTAATACACAAACACTGGTTTAGAGGAATGATACACAAACACTGGATTAGAAGAACGATACACAAACACTGAGGTATAATGCACAAGCACAAGTATAATGCACTGTATTGTATTAAAGGTACAATACACTAACATTGCTTTAAAACACACTGTTTTGTTTGATTTATGGGCCTATTTTTCAAAGTCACACAAATTCAAAGCAAATGTTTGATTTAAGCATAGAGAAATCGTAGCTTAAATTGTATCACTTAAAAAACTAAAAAGAATGTGAAATTTAAAAATATGAAGAGGAGAAAGCCATTAAACCTGGCTGTGCAGCACAATAATTACTCTAATGCATTCTTATTGAACTAATACAACAAGGCAATAATAGTACTGAATAGTGAAAGTAAATGAGAATCAAATACACTTAGCAATGAACACAAACACACACACACACACACACACACACACACACACACACACACACACACTTTCACTAACAGACATACACACAGGCATGCATGCATAATTCAGACTGTGAACTCACTTATTTTACTTTGACCAGCAATGTTAAGAGCATCGGTTTCCCCTCTGCATAAATTTACGATTAGATCAAGGAGAATTATTTGTTGAAAATTAGAGACTTAGCAGTGCTTACATTACCCAGAATCTCAGTATTATCTCTGAGGTGCTAATGAGACCAATTGCATTTGAAGTAATGTAGGTGGTCCCCCCCCCCCCTAAAACAGTAAAATATGTATGGATAAGCATCAGCTTAAAGGAGAGATATTTAGTAGAAGACTGAATGTGAATTCATAATATGCAAAATGGAACTCACTCCTTAAGGAGCGTATTTATCAAATTAGGTATTTTCAGTCAGGGTAGTCCCTTGAGTGTGGCTGAGCAGGACTATTTAAAGCTTTTATTGTACCCATGGGCTTACAGTTTTCTTTGAAATGTTTTAAGTGGATAAAGCAGCATTGCTTTTAGTTACATCTTCATAAGATTGTGGTTATTAACAATGACTTCGTGCAATGCACCTTGGGTCTCTAAAGCTTAACACACAACATGTATATTTATTTATTTATTTATTTATTTATTATTTATTCACAACAGTGTGCTTACTCTCAGATTTTCCAGTTCATTTCTGAGGTTGACAATTTTTTTTATGAATAGTTGCCACATCAATATATTAGCTGGCTGTGTAAGAATCAGCTGTTTATTTTAGTCATTCTATGATGAATAAGAATAACATTGTAATATATTTAAATGAAATCCAGCGATGTGGTATTTTTGTATGCTCTGTGCTAAGTCCCTGTGTATTTTTGCAGTAGCATTCATGACCAGTTACTGCTACTGAGCTTTTAATTCCAGACAGTATCAGCACATAGCAGAGCAAACTCTAGACGGGCTGTTATTCATGAGGAAAGAAAACCATCACAAAGCAAAAGAACTAAGGAGTGGTTCTGCCGTACGACTGGTCCTCACAGAAGTTGCCAGCGCATCATCAGAAGTTTCAACAAGTGCTGAATGAGATGTAGGTTTTGTGAAGAGTTTGTATTTCAAACCGAGCAGATTTCCCACCGGACTAGAGCCGACTGCGGTTCCTCCCTCTTGAGGTGAAAACTCACCACGTTCCTGCTCTCTTCAGAAAGCCATTCCTCCTCTGATATGGAAGCCTTCCAGCGCGGAGGGTAAAGTCACTCATATCTAAATACCATCAAGTATAAATAACTTCCACACTTTTAAACTTTAATGTGCATCACACCCTCTGGACCGTACTGATTCACTGATTAAAGTTTTCTGCAGTATGGAGGAGACATGTTTATTTCTCATACCCATCCTTTTGCAAATAACTCATCTTTAGATTTTCTATTATATTAACATTATACTAAACAAATTTCTTTTCTAAATTGACATTTTGCTAAATTTTACACAGTTAAAGACAAAAAAGTCATGGGAAATATTTTTAAAAGTCAATTAAAATTTTGTGTATGTTTTAATTTTTTAATGACAAATTAAGTTACTAATTTTGTCCATGCTCTTGCTAGACACTGCAGGTTTAATTGCTAATTGTTAACTGGGAATGAATATATTTGCATATTAATTAGCACCTCAATTTACATTTTTAATTTGCTGCCTTCAAAGGGTGTGAGATAAAAGGTCGTGTTATTTTAAATAATTTATCCTTTATTGCAGAAAAGATGCTGAAAGGAAAATGTGTGGCTGATTTTAACCCCTGAGAGCTTTTCTCAGTATAAAATGTTCTGAAATAATTTTTTCCAACTAATTAAATGGGCAAAGAATGTTTTAAAACAGTCGTTAATACAAAGCCACCCAGACAGAGACGCATTGGAGTGGGTCTCCAGGACTCATTGAGGGATGAATGAGAAATGCACTGGAGATCTCTTCTGTCAAAGCTGAGTTTGTAAACCGGGCTCCGCTCTGCCTGAAGGAGGCATGCTTTTCTTTTTATCACTTCGTTTTGTCCGCTCCCTCATGACGCATCAATACCTTTGGCAGTTATTTGTCTCGTTCTGTGCAGTACACGGTGCAGAACATTGCTCGGGTGCAGAGGGTCTCAGAAATTTCCACATGCATTAAGATGAAAAAAAAACATCAAACAAAAGGGAAAAGGTTCCGTTATGTGGCCGCGAGTCATTGCTGTTAAGACTTTTCATGTGGTTGTGAAACTCTGGGCGTTCACGGGCTCTAGTGCCTAATTTGTTTTCTGTTAAACGCGCAGTCCCATTTGACATCTTGTTAATGTTTATAGCAGACTGATCAAGAACCTTGATCAGTCTGATACCTACTGTTATGTACCATCTGCTGTAGTCTGTGAGATTGTCATATTGGACATTACATATTTCTTAAGCAGTTTATTTTACCCAGCCTCAGTATAATTAGTGTTTATACTTTGTAAAATTATTTTAAATCTCTACTGCTGCTAAAATGAGTAGTAGTAGTAGTCATATCTAAAAGCAAACTATGGATTTTACGAAGCATTCCTTAATACACTGAGTTATTAAAATTGGCAATCACTCAGAAAATTCTTTTAGCTTGACTCTAATGTTCCTTAAAAAAAATACTTTAAATGTGAGGTATCTGAATAAATATGTAAATAAAAAATCAGGCAGTATTCAAAAAGATGCCAGTGTCCTCCTTACACACTGGTGTTTGCCCAAATGGAGCCAGTCTGACATCACATTTAAAGACACACGACAATCACATCCAAACTGGGATGAGGAGCTGGCTATAGATTCTGTCCCCCATGGTTGCTATAGGAGATGCTTGCCTCTTTCCACTCCGAGGTATTTATGTCACTACTCAGAGTGATGCAGTCAAATTATATCCATGTAAAGCAGGCAACAGACAAATTAATTCATCAACAGATGACCAGCTGTTTCTAATTAATATACCCGGGTTAATTAAAAGGGAACATTTGCAGCAACGGTAAACTGAGTGGAATCCATAATTCATAGTTTTAGTATAGGGGAAAATATCGACTGGATGCTTTATTTTATTTATGTGGAATAATGCCTCTCTCTTTTTATCTATCTATCTATCTATCTATCTATCTATCTATCTATCTATCTATCTATCTATCTATCTATCTATCTATCTATCTATCTATCTATCTATCTCTCTCTCTCTCTCTCTCTCTCTCTCTCTCTCTCTCTCTCTCTCTCTCTCTCTCTCTCTCTCTCTCTCTCTCTCTCTTCCCCACAGAAAATTACCTGCCTGAATAATAGAGCCAGGTGTCTTGATCTGAAGGGTGAGTAAACAGATATTTTTATGATGTGAACCTTGTACTTCCCAAAAAGCCTTAGGTGTTTTGATTTGAGGGCTTACCTCTTTAGCATCCTTCTGTCAGCTTCTTTTGTGTATTGAGTTTCTTTTGTCTATTTTGATCATACTCACGTTCCACAACCTAGCCAAACACATATTTCCTACCTCCAGTTTTATCACCTTCCTATGTGTAGTGACTCCTACAGTCATTCACAAGGATGTTTCCGCTGTTGTTATTAGCACTGAGCTAGTGTACTTAGCATTTCCTGTTTGTGCTTGGGCTGGGCTTTAACCTCACAAATCACTTTTTTTTAACAAACATACTTTCACTCAATGTCTACTTTAGTAGCTGTGTCTTATTAGCTGTGTCTTAGGCACATTTTACAGGTGCTTTACAGGTATTTTACAGTTTCTGTAAAATAACTGTAAACACTTGCTGTAAAATCAGTTGCCACAAACGATTAGTCAGTTGCTCCCTACTCCATTCGTGATTGGTCGGTTTCAGCCACCACTGTCCAGATATTATTCAGGTGGTGGGCCATTCTCAGCACAGCAGTAGCACTGACATGTGTTAGAAACCCAGCAACGCTGAGCTCGATACGCATGTTACAGCTTCACACCAGCCCTGCCACAAGCCTCCTGCTGCACTGCTGTGCTGAGAGTGGTCCACTAGCCACAACGTGTCCTTCCTGCTGTAGTGGCTAGACACAGACGATCGATGAAACATTAGTAGCTACCACAGATTGCGTACAGCCCCTGGTGAGTGTATATCAGCAGTGATTTTTTTCCCCACAAACAAAATTAATATTAAAAACAAGTACCAAGCTCTCAAGTATTAAGCCTTATAAAACCAGAATAAAGCTGGGGACATAAACCTTTATCTCTATGGTTTATCCCTATGGTTTACTATAACAAACTATGAACTAGATTTATTTGTTATGCTTATTCATCAAATTAAATGTTATTTCATTGGTAATTCTGGGATCTCCGGCATATGAAAGCTGATTTCAAATGTGGAACTTGACCCAAACATTGCAATCTTCCATACTGAGATAATATCTGAAACTTTGTCAAGCCTCTTAATTGAAATCTATGCCCAGATCCTCTGGGGTTTGGATTAAACTGCCGTCCCTTTGATGAGTAGAGCAGTTAGTTATTGATACGAGCGAAGAGGAGATTTAAATGCAGGTCAGCGACTTCCAGATAGCTGCTCCCTGTACATGCTGATGACATCAGACTCCAAGCTTCTCTGTCATTATCTGAGAATGGCAGAGGGGATTAGGAATATGGGGTTTTGTTGCCCTCCCCGATATAGTACAGTTAAGTGATTATTATAAAAAAAAAGAAGAAATTACAAATGATTATGCTAATGATGAATAAATTATCATCTCCAACACACGGCTGTGAGCGATCTGGCTTCTCCCCGAGCATGAAGATAAGAGTTTATGTGGAGAAGAGGTCATGTGCAACACAGGCCTAATAAAGACACACTGCTGTGGCCATCAAAGTGTTTCTCTAGGCTTTGTTTAAAAACTCGTCTGTTCCTGAATAATCACGGGCTCTTTGATTTTCCTCTCCGCGGAGGGAAGAGCGCCGGACGTGATCGCGTTCAAGCCCCATTCTTTCCCACTTTAATGAACGCCAACCACCGGGCCGCGTCTGCGGAGAGACGCGGAACTCAAAGTCGGTGCGGTTGGATTTGGGAGGGGTCTGTGCTGTCATGGCGCGGGGCTGATTTTGTGACTTTGATTCCTGCCCGCAGGACAGACCGTTTGGCGTCTAACGCTTCTGCCCGTTTTGATTTCTGTCCCAGGTATTCATTTAGATTACCGTTCCTGTGAATCTCTTGAAGAGATTCTGAAATCTGTGCAATTTAATCTGATCAACCTGCAGGGGGCAGAGTTGGAGGAAAATGTAAGTTCATATAGTATATATCAATATATATAAGAAAAGATTACAATAAGATTATTCACTGCTTTTCAGCAAAATATGTATTAGTAAAACTACAAATTGCTGTAGTTTGAGGGTTCTGCGGGCTCAAGGGTATCTTGAACTTTGACCTATCTACGCTAATATCTGCATTCTGTGAACAGAAGCACTTTGTGAGTCACTCTGTATAAGAGCGTCTGTGAAATGCCCTAAATGTAAATGTTAAAGAAGTATTTGTGAATGAAGCGAACTCTTAATTCAGAAAAAGTGAACAGAGCAAACACCTCCCCAGCATCTCATTCCACTTGAGCTGCTTTTATGAATTATTTCAAGTCATTATGAAGAATTATTATATAACTCAGTAATGTACAAATCCTATCGTGATTTTGTATTTGGTATTTTATACCTCTGCTCTCTGTAAGTTCTGCCTTCTTCTGCAGGGCGCTACGTCACTGATGGATATGATTTTGTACTACGAGTCCGCTACACACCTGGACGTCTCCGCCAACACGAGCATGGGCGTGTCTGGTTGGCAGGCCCTCTCCCGTTTGCTGAAACAGGTGGAGAGCAGACGTCTGAGACTGTGGCTTTGGGTTTACAGTTTCTGAAACTCGGTTTTGGCCATTTTAGGAGCAATAAGTTCCGCTTTTCCAGTTCTCTCACTGCTGGGCAGGTGACATACCACAGGTGCAATGGTTTGTCATGGCAGTCGAACGAGGTGCACGTTTGATTCATGGTAGATAAAAGAGGCATTTCCCATAATGCTGTGGGCTTCTTTGTCTATTCACATCTGACATTCCGTCCCCTGCTACATTTAACCTTTAACCCATGCTACATTTAACATTTCCATTTAATAAGTAATATTTATTTAGTAATGTTTATTTTTCTAAATATTTAATTACATTTTAAGGAAAATCTTTTACTTATTGCTCCATGAAATACAAGTCTACAAATGTAAAGACTTTGCATTCATTTATGAGATGGAGGCCACAGAACCAGTTTCTAGTACAGGATATGTCCCTCCTATCTTCTCAGGTTTGATCCACCTTTTGATTTGTATTCAAAGTGCACTGAAAGTAATGAATTATCATGCATCAGAGATGAAAATATTCACACCACAGGATATTGCTGTATTCACACTTTGATTTTAATGGATATCATTACAGTTCACTTAAGTCCCCGATGATATTATGTTCAATTAGCAGCATCTCCAGATGAAAGTCCGTCTAGTTGAACTACCCCTCATGGCTCTGTGGACTTCAATGGTCAAACCAAAGCCGTCGTCCTCTTAGGCGGCATTATGAGAGATCAATCACAGTCTCACTCGCAACAAGAGGAAGGAATAAAAAAAATAAATCTGGACACTTTTGAAGCTGGACGAGGGGTGGAAACCTAACAACAGCCTCCAGATCTATGACAGCCTCCCATCACAGTTGGGTTTTTGTTTCAGTTTTGACATCCAGGCTCCTACAGATAGGCTACTGTTTGATAGGAGATGAGAAGGTAGAGAGGCTAGATCCACAGTAAGGGCAGATTCAGGCCTCTCTCTCTCTCATTCTCTCTCCCTCTCGCCCCCTGTTTCTCTCTCTCTCTCCCTCTCTCTCTCTCTCTCCCGCTCTCTCCCACTCATTCATGTTAAACCTCTGCCTTGCTCTCCGTTCTCTTCAGAGCGAGTGCCTGTGGAGGCTGGATGCCAGTAACATTCCCCTGCAGGATTACCCTGCACAGGCCCTGTCCAAAGCCCTCCACACCAGCAGACTGACTGTGCTGCACCTGCAAAGCACCTGCCTGAGTGGCAGACCCCTCTTCACCCTCGGTAAGCTCCCCACTCTCCACAGCTGAAAGTGAAGGAGATGACCAGCAGCTGGATAACGCCATGCGCTTTAACATAGAGGCTTCAATGACCCATAATGCTCTTGGGTTTGCATGTTTTGTTGTTTCTTTTCTTCTTTCTACTCTTTGACATGAGGTATGCTCAGTCACTGCCCAATGTGCCTGCTGTTGTCTTTGAATCCTCACAGTGAAGGATAAAAATCCAACTATTATATATTTGCAATATTTGCAAAACAGAAACAGTTGTAAGAATCTAAGTGTTCAAATTACGATCAAACGAGTCTGTATTGTGTGTACTTTTGCCTATGTTGACTGAGAGCTGTGTGTGTGTGTGTGTGTGTGTGTGTGAGAGAGAGAGAGAGAGAGAGAGAGAGAGAGAGAGAGAGAGAGAGAGAGAGAGAGAGAGAGAGAGAGAGAGAGAGAGAATAAGCATTGTCCGTGCATGGCCCCGGCCAGCAGGAACAGATGACGAAGGACAGTGAGAGGAGTGGCAGATTTTGGCCCGGCGACCCTAACAGTCAGACTCGGCCAGGATTAGATGTCCTAATCTTCTGCCTGTCACTTTACACGCTGTTGCACCGATCCGTGAGAGACAGTGCGGCCAGCTCGCTGCGAGCGAGACTCGCCGTCGCCCTCCCCTGCGTGGCGTCTCCTCCGAGAGCACGACTCCTCAGCCGCCGCCCGGCTGGCCAAGCCCCCCAACATCACGGGGGGAGGCGTGGCTAATTAACGCAAGCGCATTAGTCAAATTGCGTTACTCCTCCCTGGCTCTCCGTCGCGCGAGGGGCTTCGTCGGGCCTCCGTCCGTCTGGTTTAACGTCCGGATTGAGCCGGGCTTCAGCTGTTTGACGGCGCTAATGTCCCGGCGGACGGGAGCGCGCGCCGGACCGGCCGCGGGCCATTAAGCGAGAGCAGCGCGAGAGGACCTTAAATGAGCGGGAGGACTCGAGTGGCACATCCAGCTCGCGCCGGGCTCTGTTCCTTTAAGCACCGCCTGGATCCGTTTGATATTTTGGGGCCGCGCGGGCAGCCCCCTATGCTTCTCGGCGGGACGCCCAGCTGCTGATCATTGCTATCGACCGGCAGGGCCCTGATTGCAGGACTTGCTAGCTCGCACAGTGGAGTCCCTCCAATCAATCCAACGACCTCCCCCTCCCCTCCCACCGCCCGGCTCCCAGCCGAGCGTGATGGTGATGTTGGCATTCGGCATGGAACCAAAAGGGTCTGATCAAATCTGCCGCATTGATCCAGACTGGCGGCTATGTGAGGCCACAGACAAACAGCCCATGAAAGGGTCCCCGTTCTGAAAGGACACGTAATGATGTTGTCGATTACAATGATGACCACAGTAATCACCATGATGTAAATAGTAAGGACCCTAATAATAAAGTTAGACCAATAAAACTTCTGGAGCTTGTGTTTGAAACGGCTGCCCACGAGGGTGCTTATATGCGAAGCTCGTATTTAGTTTTTTAATATTTTGCTTGTTTTTGAACGTTTTCTTTTTGACTCCCTATAATTTTATAATGATACGCTCTTGTCACTCTGCAGTGGAGTAATGTCAGCTAGCAGATCTGGGTGTTGAGATGACTTCTTCTTTGTTCTCCCAAGTTGGTGGCTTGAAGAAGAACACTGCTCTCCGGGAACTTTATCTGTGTGACAATGATCTCAACAGCTACCAGGACTCCATGCAGCTGGGACTCCTCCTCAAGTACAACCGCACACTCCAAACCCTCGACCTCAGCAATAACGCAATATCCGACTCTGGTGCGCTCGTGGTTTTGATCCTCCGTCCTCATCCCAAAGTGAACATATCCACTCACCCTGGTGCATATGCAGTTCTTTGCTTTGGTTTTTGGAGTTATTTTAAGTTTGACGGCCTGGTGGTGTCTCCTCTCTCGCTGCGCAGGCCTGGAGGAGCTCTGTGAGGGTCTGAGAGCTCAGAAGTATGGCTTGAAGGCGTTAGTGCTGCGTAACAACCAAATCACCTACCGAGGGATGACTCATCTAGAAAGTGTTCTGGTGAGTTGCGGTGCATATTCATTAACTCTGATGTAAAACGAGTGTAAGAGCACGGTTATGCGGCACTGTTTACTAATTAGTCTGATGACATTCGTAATATGGTAATACATTAAGACCCAATTTTCAAGACACGAAATGAAGACTAAAAAACAAACAAAAATATGCATTGGAGGGCAAGATCTGCAATAAAAGCTCCAGTGAAAAAATCAATGCCATTAAGTTCATAAGAAATATTAACAGTAAATGCTTTATAGTAAGACTGGCACGTGCCATTGCTTGAAGAGATTGAGTGACTGTGACATGGTCTAAACAATGACGGGCATAAGAATCCATGCAATGAAACATGCTCAGTAAATCTATATGACTTAATGCCTGGTTGTTGCAACTACTAGTTCGATCCAGTAGTCTTTGCCACTCGTATCACTGTAAGTGTAAAGTTTCTTTCATCCGATATTTATATGAACAACTTTGTGACCCCAAGGGTCGTTCTTCCGTCTGCTAATAATAGATCAGTTATTTTTGTAGCTGAAGTTGAGCGACCATAATAAGTTGAAATTGGGGCCCAAATGGGGCCCACAAACCATTCTTATAGAGGAAGTGTCTACACGTCTTCATGACAGCTGCTGGATTCTTTTGTCTCAATTGAGTTTGACAGACTAGGAGAAAAGAAAGAGAATACAAAAGACCCGTCTGTCTTATCCTTGGGTAGATAGCTTATATGTAATCCCTAATAATATCCATTCCTCTTTGGTAGCTCTGATTGTCAGAATAAACTGTACCTTTCTGTCATTTGAATGGCGATCTAAATCAAAAGGGTACAAATTAAAGGCCTGTTTTTTTGTCTCTGCTTGGCCGCTGGCATACAGACAGAGAATTCATCCAGGCCAGAAATAAAGCTAGCTCACCCCTTTTCGCCCGCACCAAATAAGAACAGTTTGATTAAATAATAGATATGTGTTTAGAGGGCTTTTTCATGCACTCTGTCATTAAGAAGGATAAGTAGACATCCATGCGGCCATAATGAATATAATTAGTGCAGTGGCTGGTCGTGTCGAATATGACACAGGAAGGGCTGTTATTAACCTCTCTGGTTTTTTTTTTTTTTTGTTGTATTTCTTTATTCTGGGGTGCCTTTCAAGGAAGGCAGGGGCAGGAGGGATGAATAGGTTATTCGGTCCGAGGAGGAAGCCCCCTCTTGTCAGAGGAAGCGAATTAAATCATGATATTCTTCATATTTGTTGTGGTGACGTTTGTGGAATTCCGCCGTGCATCAGGAGGACGTTCTGGGTGACGTCACGCTTGTGTTGACTGTGCACCAGTGTTTAACCGTGAACAGAACAGGTGTATGTAAAAGGCCGAGCTAAGTACGCCACGCGATGTCAGATGTCTCTGTCTCATTGCTTATTTTGTGTGTATTGTTATGTTTACAGTGGGTGCAGGGCCGTCATTTTACACACACCAACAAAGCAAGTAGAAGGTGCTAATGAGCTAGTACCCATGCGTAACCGACCACCATTGCTACATTACTGATGCGTACGTGGTGTGTCGTCCCTGTGTAGCAAGCGAAAAAACCATAATTGCACCGGGTTCACCGGTTTTTTGTCGTTCAGCCGAGTAAAAGGGTTTGACCACATGAGTGTAATGGGAGTAGAGAGAACTAGCGTGGTGTCCGTACTGTTCTGCAATGAGCCGCCTGCCTGGTGTGCACTGCTGTGAGCTGCTTCCTCCGGATGCTAATCGGGCTTCAGAAAACACGCTGCTGTTTGGAGACACGGTCTGCTGCGTCTGGGATTTGCAGGATCACACGTACATCGCCACCTGTAACTGCGTCCGCGGCTTCCAATAAGTCAGGAGAGGATCCTGCCGGTTTGCATGCGAGACGCTGAGATTGCGAGTCGTGTTTTGCTTGAGATCCCTTCGATTCCGTTGCAGCCCGTCTCACGGACCCTGGAGACGTTGGACCTCGGCAGGAACTACCTGGAGAACCAGGGCATCCACATTCTGAAGGAGGCGCTCATAAGCAACCGCTCCCTGACCCAGCTCATCCTGGCCTCGGTTGGGATTACGTGTGAGGGTAGGGATCGCCCGGCCCACTCCGCATCACCGACACTCCCTCCTCCCCTCTGTCCTCTTCCTCCTCTCCTCTGTCTCTCTGTCCTCCTCCCCTCTGTCTTTCTGTCCTCTTCCTCCTCCCCTCTGTCCCTCTGTCTCCTCCCCTGTCCCTCTGTCCTCTTCCTCCTCCCCTCTGTCTCTCTGTCCTCTTCCTCCTCCCCTCTGTCTCTCTGTCTCTCTGTCCTCTTCCTCCTCCTCTCTGTCCTCCTCCCCTCTGTCTTTCTGTCCTCTGTCTCCTCCCCTCTGTTTCTCTGTCCTCCTCCCCTCTGTCTCTCTGGCCTCCTCCCCTCTGTCTCTCTGTCCTCTTCCTCCTCCCCTCTGTCCTACTCGGCACCGCCCTCTTTTTTGACCTTCGCGTCAGGTCAAACACGGCGTCCGCTCCTCCCAACAGGTGCCGTGCTGTTGGCCGAGTTCCTCGCCGAGAGCCGCCTGCTCCAGACCCTGGACCTGAGGTACAACCACGTGCTCACCGGAGGCTTGATGGCGTTCGCCCTGGCCCTGAGGATCAATCGCTCTCTCCTCCAGCTGGACCTGGACCACAACCCCACAGAAGAGACGGTGAGTGAGCGCCCCCTACACTCCGTCTGCCGAACAGACACATGAAACACCTCTAACACTCTCTGCGTGCTTATTGGAGCCATTTCAGTGGAGTCTCATTTCACCCTCGCAATGCGTACCTGAGGAAATGAGGTTAATAAGATTTTTCTCCAGCTGCCTTTAAAAGAACAGTTAGCCAACGATTCTATTAAATGCTTATAGAAGAATGAACATGGGACTTAACAGCATTGTGCGGAAGGTTAAAGGAGCCTTACGATTGGTTGAGAGGCCTTTTCGATTGGGACCGGTCAAGCAAGCACGTTACTTACTCGAGTCGAACGCGCGATGCTCTGCAAACCAGAAAAGCATTAGTTCTTAAAGTACACCACCTGCACCAGCTCCAGGCAAATTCACCTGCTGCCAAAGTCTGCGAGCCAAACTTAGTACCAGAGAGACGCCCAGACATTCGAGCTGCTGCTGGATTTTCAAGGTGCCACTTCCAGCACAACTGCGAAAACCCCTGAAAAAAACACAGTGCGGCTGCCTTAGCGCAGTGCCCCTGCACGATTAGAGAGGGGGGAAAAATAATGAAGCTATGTTGCCATCTGTTTGTCGTGATTTTATCTTCTCGAACTTATTTGCATATTAAAGCATTAATTAAATTCTCTGAGGAAAGTAATGCTCATTTTAAAACGCTCTCCAGAGCTTCTCATGTTTGGAGCCGAAGTTTGATTTATTTTTGATTTTCCGACGCATTTGCTTCCCTCTTTTTTTATGCCTTCCTGTCCTGTCAGTCTGTCTGAAAATGTTTTATTTTCCAGTTTTCATTGATTAACATTCAACAAAGACCTTTTGAGAACACGCTGTATTTAAACACAGCTAAAACGCAAGGCCGTATTAACATGTCTCCTGTGCAAAAACGAGGTGATATTTAAACGATTCAAATAGGGGATGTTTCGCTGCAGCTATGCACAGACACTGTTGGGATTCATCTGGGCCAGTCACAATGTGGCAGAAGGAGTGACAATTGTATTAGAAAGAAAATCTTCCCATCAGAAATCAGCGGGTGGTCAGATCAAATGTTGAGATTCAGTCTTGTGGAATTCCCTGGGCCTGAAAAAAAGTGAAAATTTCTTTTTTTTTCTTTCAAAAAAAAGTGTGTGTGCATGCGTGCATGTGTGTGTGTGTTTTACAATTTGGCATGCGCATATTGAACAGGGAAGAAGGTAGCAGGGAGAAAATGTCAGTCCTTGGGTCTTTGTTTACAGCGCCTGACTTGGCATATCTGTTGATGCCGTTTCATTTGATCATTGGCCTATTTGCTGTTAATTATTAATTATTTACCCGTTTTAAATATTCATAGAAGGAGCCATACGCAACACAGGATTCCAAGGACGAGCTATCAGTGGTCGTAGCAAGGTAGCTATGTTGATTTTACTTATCAGAGTACTTTGTCAGTCTAACAAATAAGCAACATTCATCGCCAACATCCTGAACTTCAGATCAGTTTAAGGTTGTGATTTTTAGTTTTCCTGCATTGCACGTATTTTCTTGTTTGCTCCTTCAATATTGGCTCTAAGCTGGCCAATGTCAAATCCCGCCATGGAAAACATAGCGAACACAGATGCAATCGAAACCCTCCACCCCCAACGCGAATCTAACGGAGCAGTTCGCTTACAGACGTGGTCACTGGGCAGAACGCTATCGGGTTGCCGTGAGACCATCCTAAAGTGTCGGTAAATGCAGGTGGAACTATGGAAGCGCAGTGGGTCTTGTGGGAGAGGTGCTGTTTGGAGTTGAGAGATGTTTAGGGACTTTGAGGGAGTTTGAGCTCGGTCATGCTGTCTGGCTGTCTGATGGCGGGAGCTCGATGGTGTGCAGAGATAGAGAGAGGGAGAGAGAGAGGGAGGCAGAGGGAGAGAGGGGGAAGAGGGTGAGAGGGAGGGGAGAGAGAGGGAGGAAGAGAGAGGAGCTCCCTCAGTTCATGGCACTGATGACAGATCAGCTCAGCCAGGGCGAGTCAGAGGCTAAGACTCGTACACGTGCGGGCACACACACACACACACACACACACACACACACACACACACACACACACACACACACACACACACACAAATGGATTTACATGTACGCAAATATGTACTTACACAAACAGATCACTTGCTTGTATGCACATGATTATTGCCGATGATATGGACATCACATGCATATCACCTGGACATCTCCTGCAGAGAGCGTGGACAGTGAGTGCTTAATCTGGCCTTTCCCACACAAAAAGTTACAACTGAACGGTAGACATAAGACACACTATTGCTGATGACATCAGGTGGGTAGAATGTAGCTAAAATTACTGCTTATGCAAAACGCAAACCTGGAAACACGGCTTTTGATTTGTTTTATTTATTTATTTCCCCCCATTCCATGCCGGGCGTGCTCGGTTACAGGCACCATGTTTAGCGGGTATCAGCGGGCTGACAGCATGCACCATATCATAGTGATACTTTCACGAAACCTTCCCTTGTCACGTTCACAACGTTTTGGGGCATGAAGACAACGGCCCGATTTAGAAAACGGGCGTTCGGCTTCACACGAAGCGTTCATCAGAGCTAGCCCTCCATGGCTGCTGTCGCATCTTCTCCGCTGCTCGGCGTTCGTTAGCTTGCGGTGCGCGGACCCTCTACCTCGAGACGGCTGCCTGTCTGGGGGGGCCGACGTCTAGAACCTTCGAGCACCTAGACGCCGTTTCAGCCACTGACCGAGCGGATCGCTGGCCTTTTCTGGTATGACCAAATCGCAAACAGCCCCGCACGCTGAGATGCGGCCGTACGTTGGCGTCGGTGTTCGACAGCCGCCGCCCTAAAACTTCGAAATTTTGTCTTCTTTTTTGAAAGCTGTACGTACCTCTCAACCTCTCTCCACATCTCTCCATCCAAACAGTCTTGCTGGATTCCTGATGTATTTTCGAGGGCAAAACAGGCATATTTGCCAGCTGTGTAATTTACTGTGGCGCTCATTTGCATATTAAAGCATTAATTAGCCCCTCTGAGTGCCGGAGTGCATATAGTGCAGTGGTTGGACGTGCGGTCGCGAGGGACGGCGCGGTGTTTGGGTCTGGGGGGCCTGCCGGGGGGAGCGCGCCCGAGTCTCTGGGTGCTCGTGTTGACCATGCGACGCGAGCTTGTCGGCTTTGTCACCCCCACCCCCGCCCCGCCAGAGAGTGGGAGGAGGCGGGCTTGCGTCTTTCCGTTTTCTGTCTTTTCCCCGGCTCTTTGATGTGTCACACTCGATCTGTCTCCCTGTCATTTTAATAGTTTGACTTTCCAAACACCCCCACCACCACCACCACCCCACACACACACACACACACGAGTGCAGTAAGAGGTGTGACCTACCGTTTCGCAGGAAGGTGGTTCCTTTTCGTTCTTTCTTTTGGTTTTTCGTTTGATGGAGATGGAGGGCGGGCAACGGGGAATGAAGGGAGGAAAGGAAGGAGAGAGGGAGGTGTTGGGGAAAGGAGGTGGAGGAAATGGTGGAGTAAGAGTGGAGGCTCCAGCGTGCCGTCTCGGGTATACATGCCACAAAGGACATCAGTCTCCAGCAAATACTCCACAGAACACAGGCATATCTTGATAATCTAGAAATATCACAAAAGAGGATTTTTGACAATGCATTTCGATCCTCTGCACTTTGAATGTGATTATAAGAATAAACAGACAGTGTCTTCAAATACAGTATATGCAAGGAAAAGTAACCTAAACTCTTGCTTCAACAGTTACTGTTGGAGTGTTTCAGGAGGCTGAGGGTGGAATATGTTAGCTCAGATTTGATATAAGTGAATTCTGGCTTTCTCTTCCTCTCCACTGCTGGAAATGGCCCGTTGGATGAGCTGGCCCATCAGACTTTTTGCATTTCCCTTTGGGCATGTCCTCCAACGCCACGCTCAAGAGCTCCGAGTCGCCAGCCACCCGCACTCGGGCTCATCTGAATATCATGAAGCCCTTGAGTCAGTGCCTTTATCAGGGGGCTTCATCCACCAAGAAGCTTCCTTTCCCTTTCAAATGGCAGCGGTGGAGGCAGGCGGAGGCAGGCACACCGGCTCTCCGCTCGTCTTATGAATATGGATGTTTTATTAAGCGCTGGGCCGCCTCTGTCATCCGGGGGAGACGGGCGGGCACCTGCCTTCCCGGCCCGACGCTCCCGCTGCCGCGTTCGGGATGACTCGGACCGCGAGGAGCCCGGCCGGGGCCTCTCGCGTCCTCGCTCCGCATTTGCTGACGGCCCAGGAGATCCGCCGTGTCTTGAGTCGGGTGGAGGCGGTGGACGTTTGGTGTGGCTGAGAGGCGTTCCGGACCCGCGTCTCTCTCTGCCCCTCGGAGGTGAAGAAAGATTTCTAAACGCTGATAAATAATCAATACTGCATTAAATACATGCAGTTTAACCCCCCTCTCTCAGGCATCAGATACCAGCTCATTCGGTATGTGGAGATTAAACTGAATTATAGGTTAATCTATGGCGTGAGTGTGAGGTTTGCATTGCACATACATTAGGACAATATCTTTGCTAATAGCACATACAGTTTGCATACCAGGCTTACGAACGTGTAGAATGGTTTGTTTATTGGAAAAAGACCCTGATTTAGGAGTAATGCTACTCTTGATAAGATTTCTGCCTCTGCAGACATATAATTTTTCAAGGCTCAAACTTGCCTTGCGTCACAGTAAGGGAACAGATCGACGGTAGGGCAGAAGTTGAGCTCGAAGAATTTCAGAACCTCTCTTTCCCATTTCTCGCCAGAGCAGAGCACGCCTCTGGCTCGCCCGATTCAGAGGCCTAAACACTGTCTGGAAAGAGCACACCTGCTATGAATTAGCACCATCACCTTTCAGCAAACACCATTCTCAGTGTGACTTTGAAAGATTTTTTTTTTTTTCTGCTGTCAGGACTCTGCTCGCTGTCTCTCTCTCTCTCTCGCTCTCTCGCTCTGTGACTCTGACTGTGGAGCTCCGGAGTGCCCGTGTTTGTTCCACTGTCCCTCTGACTTCTCCAGCCGGCCGGTGGCGTGTGAGCGGGCCAGCGGAGGGGAGACGGGGAGGGGGGGGTGGGGGCGGTTGGTGAGGGCTGGGTAGGGCACTGCCTGTCTCCATCCCCGTCCCTGTCACACCGGCCCGGGCTGCCTGGGCACCATGGAGGGGAGATAATTGGATTTGTTGTCACCTCCAGTGGCTGCCAGGAGCGGGCGTCTGCTCTGGTTAGCGATGAAGACATCAGCGTGACAGGGACCCTGAGAGAGGATCAGCTGGTGCAGTGGGCACCACTAATAAATCCGCAGGCACGCCGTGGCCAGGAGCGGGCCAGCTGTTCAGGCGCCCGCGTCCCCGGGCCAGGCCGGCGAGCCAGCCAGGAGCCGCGCTCCAGACTCACGGAGGCGGGAGGGGTCGACCTCTGGCCCTCGTCCCCACACTAGCGGAGCCGGCTACCGCAGCCGGCCCATCGCGAGGTCCCCCCCCCTCCCCTCCCCCGGCGTCGGGGCCGGGGGCCCAGGCCGGGGCCGGGTGCCACCACAGACGAGCGTGGCGGACACGCGGGGGTGGCACCTGTTTGGCGGAGGGGCGGGCTAATGACGGGCTCACAGGTGAGCAGCCCCGGTGGTAATCAGTTGCTCGCTCTCCACCGCTCCATCACCGCGAGTCTGGAGCTGATCTCAGCACCGCGTGCCATGTCCTACAGCGAGGAGCTCGCTCGCCCTCCAAACACCACACACCCGCCTCCGCGCCTGCCTTCTCTTCCAGGAGTTCAGGGAGGACTGACATTCGTCACGCTGGAGGCGAGCGAGCGTTCCTCCTGCCTGCGAGGACTTCCGTGCTCCCCGCTCAACAAGAAGTGTCAAACTGTACCGATAATGGAGTTTTTTGATATAGTTTTTCAATTAAAGTCAAAATCAAGAGATAGGGAGCTTTAGCAAGAAACTGTCTGATCTGACATCAGCACCAAGGTGCTCATATTCACACGTTATCTACCGTAACCATGTAATGTGAAAAATCAACCCCAGATCTGACATCAGTGCACAAGGTGCACATATCTCATCGGGCAGCAAAACTGAACTTTCTGTTTGTTTGTTTCCCAACCTGAAATAGGTTGATGGTGACGTTTATAATTGTACTTTTTAAGCGGAATTCAAATTTTTCAAAATCAAATGTTTTTAGAATTCTTCTATATTGTATTTAGGTGACAGCAAATCAGTTTTACATGAATTATATATTACTTAAAAATGGCTATTACTCCACCTAAAACATTTACAGATATACATTCACAGGTGTGTGATTTTAGTCTATATATGCTCTCAGTAACACCCTCCTTCAGTGTCCAGCAGTAGTCTGACCACACAGAGAGGATCCACCATCATTGTTGCTGCCCATAATGACATATGAAAACACTGGAACAAAACCACGACTGATGGAGACATTCTGAAAACATGTCAGCATGCAGAAATACATAAGCAGGTTTGCAGGAAGCAAAACCCTCGCTGACCAGTGTAAACTATTGTAGAACACGGTAATGTGAACAGGGGAGGTAAATGTAACTCGTGCTCACTGATCTGGAGTCAGCGTGCGGGCGCGCTCTTCCCCGATACAGCACTGAACACCTGATCAGGGGACTGCTGCAGGTCAGCATCACTCAGGCTGTCGCCATGGCGCTGTGCCCTGCCTCCCCCTAGCAGAGGGGAGGGAGGGAGACCCAGCGTTGGTAATTGGGGGAAGCGTGTGGGTTTGCTGAGGCCTCGTTCTCCGGGGATCAATTCGAGAAGCATTCATTCAACTAGTTCATTCAAATGAACGCTGAAGTATGCACACCTGTGCACGACCCATAAAAGTGTGTGTGTTACAGGATAAGCACTAATCCAATAAGGATATCACCAGCAGTAACTTGTCCGCTTTTAACCAGACCATCAGATTTTGCCCTCTTATCCCTGATCTTTGCAGGGGTGAACACATGCAATCACGTAGCGTCAAAGATCCTCCCCTTCGTTCATAGCCCCTCTGGGTTTGGGAAGTGGTGACTGAAATAACGGGAGGATCTCCCGCGAGTTCGCCTGCAGGGTTAAGCCAAAGCTCGTGGCTGCGTCGCGAATAGGAAATGGACCAAAAATCGCGTCTCCGTCCGAGACCCACTTCCCACCACGTGCAACCCGAGCTCCGTTCACCGCAAGTCGCACGTGTTCCATTCACACGCTAACCGTTCAGGGCCTGCATCGGCCGTTAAGGCCGTATTTGCCCTTGTGAAGATAATGAGAAGAAGCAACATTTTTCACTGAACGATTCACTCTGTATAATTTGCTGCCAAACCCAAGGTGTGCTCCTAGCTTCGCAGTTTGGTTTGAGATATTTGACACCACTTGGCACCCGATAAACACCTCGATATGCACACCGAAGACGGTTCAGGTGCAAAAATCTTGTACGAGAATCCACAATGTGGCTAGAGAAACCAACGAATTTTTTGTCCGTCCGTGCTGTAATTTTTGATCGACTGTCCCCCCGTGCACCTCTGCAAAAAGTCTTGAGTGCAGAACGTTTCTGGCCAGGCTGCTCATTATGACATGAATCAGACTTGCAACCAGCAAATGCATCTCAGGCCAGCCCGTTCCACCAGAGATCGCCTTGTCGAAGTGCGGAAAGGTATTTTGGTGGTGCAGGTTTGCCTTCCGCGTGTCCCGCTGCTGCGGTGAGCCCCGCACCCACGGTGACCTTGCCATGCCACGGCTCCGGCGGCCAGCGGGGGGGGGAGGGGATTACTGTGACCGCTCGGCTACCTTACAGATGGTGCGTTGCCGTCACTCTCTCCTAATCTTCGTGGGGCGAGGCGAAGTGAGTCATTAAAATCAGAGCCAACCACGCGGCCAAGAGCACGGCCATCATTTCCTTATTCACCGTAGATGACATGCACTCTTTTTTTTCTCTCTCTCTCACGCTTCTTCATCATTCTGTGATTTTGTCTGTCTTTCCCCATTCTCTCTCTCTCTTCTCTGATACAGATACTTTCCTCTCTGATGATTTCAGTACTTCATCATTGAGTGATTGTGTGTTACTGTCAAATTAAAGCAAAAGAAAATGCATTCCAGATTACGTTTAGCATCACGTATGATTTTAGAAGCAGATCACATTGCACATTCCTGGGCCTGCACCTCGTCGGGCCTGTCATGCTGGATTTTTTAAAAAATTCAAGCTCTCAGAAAGCACCAAGCTCAACTGTGGCCACCTCACCTGCAAAGCTTGCCCTGTGCGTTCAGTTCCGAACACCAATAACGCCTTTGCGTTTAAAACCTACACGCACATTCACTTGCTGTAAGAAACAGTTGCTGCGTAAAGAGCTCAGAACTCAGGCTGGCGTTCACTAAATGGCGCGGGTCGCAAACAACAGCGCTTCACGAGGAGGAGCCGGGAGACCCATCGGGTCAGATCTGCACGGAGAATGAGCTCCCCTCGGAACAAAACGCCGAACCGCGGTGATATTCCGCCACAAAGCTGTGCAGATCAATTAAGTACACAGCGTCGACAGCCTGTAGTACTTCACTCTGCCCGAGAGGTCACAGCGGTGTGGTGTTCAGCCCTCGCGCCTGATAATCGCTGCAAATCAAGTCCTTTTTAAGCGCCAGGGCTCACCTTAATTACTGGTACGGGCGTGAGATTTCACACCACCTGTAAAGCGCAGATAAAAACAAAATTGATAATAAACGCTTGAAAGATACGTTTTGGAGTTAATCGGGGGGTGGAGGCGCACCCAACAGACCGCTGGCCGCTGCAGGTGAGGGAGCGTGCGGCGCTGGTGCACACGCGTTCACACGGTTCGTTCAGCGCGCGCGAGTGTGTGTGCGCGCGCCCGCGCGTGTGTCTCTAACCGTGAATGTATTGGTGTGTGTGTGTGTCTGTGTGTGAGTGTGAGAGAGAAAGAGTGTGTGTGTGTGTGTGTGTGTGTGAGTGTGAGTGTGAGAGAGAGTGTGTGTGAGTGTGTGAGAGAGAGAAAGAGTGTGTGTGTGTGTGTGTGTGTGTGTGTGTGTGTGTGTGTGTGTGTGTGTGTGAGAGAGAGAGAGAGAGAGAGAGAGAGAGAGAGAGAGTGAAAATATGCTGTGAAAATATGAGTAAGGTTGTTTTAGGAATGAAGTGGTTGTTTTCAGTGCAGTAACTTTATTTTGACATCATGTCACACTTCTCTGCCACTCTTCAAAAGAGTGTCCTCATTACGGTTATCAGACGGCGCTTCTGTTGTCTATGAACAATATGTTAATGTGCTAATTATTAAAAATCGTTGATGAAACACTGGAAAACTGAAATAATTATCCATCCGGTTCAACTAAATATTAAAAGCATTCTGTAGAAGCATCATATTGTTTTTTTTTTCTTTTCTTCTGAATATTTATAAAAATGTTTTGCCCCACAAAAGCAGTTGTACATCTGTGGAACTACTAGTTATTTAAACATTAAATCACACAGGTATATAATATATTATAAATATTTTTAGTAAGAAAACGTAATGTAAACTGGAAGAGTTTCTTAAACCGTTTTAACGAGCCTGCAGATCTCGTTTTGGGTTTTATATCTGACGAGAAGTCCCTGGCATACATTCTGAACGGCGAGCGCATCGCAAGAACCGGAGAGGGAGAGGATGGCAGGTCCATTTAGTATACAATAGTGACATCTACAGTTGAAGACGGAGGGGGAATCTCCAGAAACTCAGAGGAATTCGGTGTTGAGAGGCAGGTCGGGCTCGACGGATAGAGGTGACAGTGTGCTTACGAGGGGGACAGCATATATCAGGTGGGTAAAGTAGACGGATGGAGAGAGTTTGTAATTACAGCTAGTTGTGTTCAAATGTAATAGGACCACTTGCAGGTTAAGGCCGTTTATTTATATGTTTCAGTGTTAAAGTCGTTCTTGTAATAGCCAGAATAATGTTGGCAGCCACGAAACACACACAAAGCAGAAACACGTTTAATTGCAAAGTGTGTTGTGGGTGACAAATGCAGTCTGACTGTATGTGAGTGAAATATGCTCGACACAGGCAATGTCGGCATTTCACATTTTAGTGCCAAACCAAAATAAAGTCTATAAGAAATAAAGTCTATAAGAAATAACCAGTGGGTACTTTGGGGTGCAAGCTTAAATTGCTAAATTTATATTCGGCCATACTTTTGTTTCACTGAATAATACATTTTAATAACACAGTAGACATGTAAGATTTAGAATGGTAGCACTTGATAATGATACAATATATTCATGTAAGTGGAAATAAAATGGTATATGTGTATACTTGTTACTGGCATCTGAAATGTTTGGTCATTTACATATATTAGCATATAAAGTAATTGGCACAGATGCCAAGAAAACAGTGGAAAACAGATTAATTGTCATCCACCAGCCATGGTGACACAGTTAAAAATGAGCCTCTTTTAAGGAGCCAATTATCAGAGAGTTTCCAAAGTAGCCTTTTACATCAGTGGATTTTGTGCTACAATAAAATCCTCTCAGAGATTCATCTCTCTCTCTTTCACTGTCTCTTTTTCTATTTGTGACTCTCTCTCCGTCTGTGTACCTCGCTAACTCATAACACACAGCCGCACAAATTTAGATTTAGACACACACTGAGCATAGCAGATCGGTACATGACAGAGCAGTACGTTCAGCATTGTATGTGTTTAAGAGACGGATGTATACGTTTTGATTCGTCTAAATACGAGAGCTTTAAAGCTTATAAGGTCAAGCTTGCGTATACACACGTGGCTAATTGCTCTGCGTCCTGAACCTAGGTAGCTCCTCTTCTAGCTTCATTTGCACACAAAATTCACAACCGTGCCATAAAGCGTGAGTGAGGGAAATGTTCAGTGTGGTGTGACAGGTCCACCTGACTCTCATTCTGTGTCCTGTGCTTGCACAAGGCAGAGGAGTAGTACTGAACACTCATGATCTCAGCCACTGTTATACGTCATCATTCCTGGACTGTTCAAGGGAATGTGTTTGAGACAGCACTGCTTCTCTCTCTCACACACACACACACACACACACACATACAGACACACTGGTAATAGATTGTGCTATGGCTTGCCCGAGCTCTAGTTTTAGCCCTTGTAATAATTGGATAGTGCCTCCATTTATAAGGCTGTCTAAGCGAATGTAGAGCTAACAAATGAGCTAGTTTAGTTGCCAAGCGCAGGGATCTGTGCGAGAGACTTAAACCACTCCTATTCTCTCTGCCATTGTGTCTCGGATACCTTAAATAACGCAGAGATTACACGTGAGATTACAGATCTCCCGGGGACGACGAGATACCGAAGATCAGCTGTGCAGATTAAAAGGAAGACAGAATGAGGGGGGAAAAAATATGAAAAAATCATAAGGAAATTCATTTTCATAACTAAATGACGTGCACAGTATGACAGTCGGTGGTGTGGGGGGGGGGGGGGGAATACTCTGACGCCAGAGTGAATAACTTAGGTTTATCGTTTTTTTTTTTTTGCAGGAATAAATATATATGGTTCATAATGGCCCAGTGTGCGCACACAATCAGGGCCAGCGGTGTTTGATTGGCGCTGGCTGGGCTGTTTATGCGAAGTAGAAGGGGACTTGTTCAGGCCCCGACGACCACCGCCAGGGGCCTCTCTCGGAAACGGGCCGGGCCAGGCCGGGATCGTCTGGGCGCTCTAGGCCTACACGCACCGCCTTATTTGTATTCGTTAATGACTTTATAATTCGGGGCCAGCAGGAACCTGCTTTTATCTCTATTAGTTTAGTAGTCTGGCAAACACAGAGAGTCTGGGTTTGGCAGGCACGGTGCCAGAAGAAACCCACTCCGTGAAGCTTCTCGTCCATCTGCGACGGTGCGGTGTTCCTCCGCGTGGCACTTCCTCTCCCACCGCCGCCGCGTTCACTCGCCTCCTCCTCCTCCTCCCGCATCGTACCGAAGAAAGTCGTCTTCCCCTCCGCCGACGGTCCTCTCCACGCAACCGGTGTTGAGCCCCGCAAAGCTCGGCTAGGTGCGTAAAGGAAGGAAACGACAGCAAAATCCCCCACCGCTCCTGTCTGAGGAAGCACACATCTTAAACCACTGTAGGCATCCGGGGTCACGTTTTAAACAGATGTTTCCCACTCTGGCCTGAGTCTGTATTAAGTAGTGGAGCGGAGGTCTGATTGCCGGCCGTGAACACCTTAAGACGCTCCGTTCTGAAAGTCCAACATCGTCTGCGCGCTGCCTGCATTGTCCTCCGCGCCTCCATTCACAGATTAAACACGTCTTTCTCTGAATCCTCTGCAGAGGTTCTCTCTCACTCTCAGCGTATCACCGATAGGTAAAGATCTGTTCAGCCGGGCTTTAATTTGACATTTGTAACGTGCGTAAGACATGGCATGAATGCATTCATAAGGCCCAGAGACGTCTCTCGGAGCGGCACGGTGCAAACTGCGCCCTCTCTCCCTCTCCCGTTCTCCTCGTCTCTGTCGTTCTCTCCAACATGTCAGGGAGACGGCTCCCCCCTCTAAGCTGTGATGCTGGACAGATCAGGAGACCCTTCCTTGTATATTTTACCTGAAAGTTGTTTTGATCTTGCTCAAGACGTGGCATGGCGGGGTTTTTTTTTTTGTCTTGTTTTTTTTTTTGTTCTTCTCTCCCCCAATCACTACTGCCCCCCCCCCATCCATGTCTTTTGCATGCATTGTCTTTGAACGATGCACTGTTTGAACAATGCGTTCACAGGAAACAGCCATGCTCGGCGAATCCCTTTTATCACCTGTTTCTCCCGGTGACGCGATTAACACTTAGGTTTCATTAAAATAAAGAAAGGGGGGGGGGGGGGTGTGGGGTGGGGGGGTTGCGTGGCCAACAGATACGAGTGTCACCGCGGAGACAGACGAGCGTGACTTCAAACAAAGTGAACCAGCATGCCACCATGGTTCGCAGTCAGCTTCGCAGTCTAGGGGACAGGAGACCAGTGCAAACACAAAAGTGTGTGCGTGTGTGCATGCACAAGTGTGTACCTGTGAGGTGTTAAATCATTAATTAGGAGGATTTTAAACACCTCCCTACCATTTTTATTTCTTTATTATGTACTGCTGCTAATCCATATGGTCCCACAGCCCAGCAATCCAGGAGACTCCTTCTTTTCAGCTGAATGTGTGAATAAAGGTCAGAAAACATCAGACATTCAAAAACTGTTAAATAAATCAGTCCTCACAACAGTGCTACATTTCCCAGGAAAAAAAGTTCAGCTCTCAACATTCCTCCTTTCAGGAACCGACTCCAGACGATGATGATTCGCTGTGAAAAGCAGACAGGGCCTGCCCCAAACCCGAGACGGGTGTGTGAGCGTGTGTGTCTATTTTTAAGTGAACTCCACACTCAGCATCAGAGACGAGCTACAGCGCTGGCGAACTCTGACCCCGTCCACTGCGGCGTGTTCGGTCGGGAGGGGCTTGTTCCGTTCCAGACGGCGGTGGCTGGGCTCATGGCGGGGCCCCTCCCCTTTCGCCTGCTCCGCCCCCCTGGCCCCTCCCCCCGCAGCCTTGCTGGCAGCGCGGGGGTGCCGGTGGCACGGGCGCTCTTGGCTGCTGTGAGCCGAGCGTGCCCCCTGTCACTCACGGGGAGCGGCCCTGTCCAACTGTCACTTCCTGACAGGCTGATAATCAATCTCTTTATTAACTGCTCTGCTGCAGACGGCCCGCGCGGCGGGGAGGGCGGGCAGCCCGCACGCCTCGCATCGCCTTGGCGGCAGCCGCGCCGCTCCGCCGGGGTCGGGAGGTTGGCACCGTGGGACAGCACCACTTCCAGGCGGGGTCCATCCCCGCCGCCGACCGAAATCACACCGGTGGATCCCAAGGCCTCATCTTCCCTAGCGATAATTTATGAGGAAGGAGCAGTGTGTTGCTAATGCTGTCCGCACGCCAGCTACCCGCCCACCTTCTTCCCCACAGTTTTTTATTTTTTATTTTTTTATAGCAACCCCCCCCCCCCACCCACCCCGCCCTCTCCTGTTCAAATTGAACAAGCATGCCAGAAGCATCTGTGTTTGTGCTCTTGTACTCTGCGTTCACGTATGAATCCCCCCCCCCCCCCCCCCCCCCCGAGGTGTAGTCAGAGAAGAACGTCGGTGAATAGACGAGGGAAAACGAACAGAACGGTTATGGAGAGGAGACGGCGTTTAAACGTGTTTGTTCTTCCTCTGCCCCCTTTGCTCGCCGACAGGACGAGTTCCTCATGGAGACACAGAAGAGTCTTCTGGGCAGGATCTCGGATTTGTGTGTGGCGAACTCCATGGCGACCTCTGAGATGGACCTCCGGCCCGCCTCCCCTCCGCCGAACGACGATGACGACGACGACGACGACGACTCGGCGACGGTCCCCCTCATCCCTGCTCCCGCCCATACGGCTGACTAGCGGATATATAAGCACGATAATTCTACTGCAAATAACCATAACCATAAAGCTCCCCGGATCGGCGTGATAACGCGGGAGCTTCTCTCCCTAATGAACCGCCGGCCTCCCCGCTGCTTCCAGACTAATGCGCCCGCCGAGACTTTCAACCCTTTCCGTAAAGCAATTTTGCGAGCCTGCTCCAAACATGAATCACCTAGAAACGAAGAGAACTGTTTCAAAACCATCTCATTTCTGTCCCTCTTTCCCTCCGTGTATCGCTCCAGACACCCCCCCCCCTTCCTGAGGGTGACGCGGGGCTAAATCTGTGTTGATACTGTGGCGTGTGGTAAATCCTGTTTGCCCGGGCGACGGCTTCCCGTCACACTTCGAGGCCTTCTCCCTACGCCCCTCGTGCCTCCGCGCGCTAATGTAGCGGAACGCCGCCCCGGCCGACGGAGCCGCGTTCCGGAGCGCCTCCGAGCTCTGCTCGCGCGACCGAGGCGGGAAAACACGATGCGTGGGAAGAGGGAACATATGGGAAGACGAACGGGGCGAGATTTACCTCTGTTCACTCGACTCGTATCTGATGCTGCAGTTAGCGTATTGCACTGTACATTTAAGCCCACGTTCAACTTATATTGCAATGTTACATTTAGGGTATAATGTGAAGCATATGGGTGCATTTAAGAGCCATTTATTAGTACAGAGAATAACAGTTGCTGTACCACCATTTAAATGCGCAGGAAGTAACAATACAGGTGTTGCAGGTCTTCCCTGAACCTTTCAAAAGGAGGGCAGAGTATGTCTAGATCCTGCCATAAAACTCTCGCTTATTGCACAACAGAGTCATGTTTACAACGTATAGGAGGGAAAAAAAATGTTACTTCCGTATAAAAAGGGGGCAAAGAGGTTATACGTTTAATTTAAATCATTGGCCTTTAACAGACAATATTAATTACTGTGCTTTTTTTTTCCATTCTCTCAAAACATATGCTATTAAATTAGTATGACTAAGTGTCATCTTCCCTATATTTATTTAGTTACTAATTGAAGACATTGAATTTGTTGCTGAGCAACACACATTTCTTAATAGATCTTTAATTATTTGGAAATAAAATCAAAGCCAGAGCAGAACGCAGTGGTGAACCTTTGCCGTCGTCTCCCACCCGAGGTCCTGCACACCATGCACATTAGCACCCGGCTCTCTCCAGTTCCACGCTCAAACACTCTCCTTTGATGAAGCCCAAATTGCTCAGACGCGTCCTGATTGACAGCGGAGAGGAGAGACGCTGTGTTGAGTGGGAGACGATCTCTCCCTTTCGTTCGTCTGGTGTGATTTGGGTTTCACGCAGGATTGCGCCCCTGGTATCCCCCCCCTCCACACACACACACACACACACACACACACACACACCCGCCCTCGGCACAGGGCAGGGGCAGATTGACAGAGCAGCAGGGGACCAGGCTCCGCTGTGCCAACACCCGCACCTCCACCCACCTCCACCCAGCCAGCCACCGCCGTGCTGTACCTGATGTTTTTAACAAAGGCTTCCATCTCTCCAGAGGGGTTGCCAACAGGCCAGGCTGCCACTGCCTTAGCCCACCACAGCACCGGGCACGGCGGGCTCCCAAACCCGATCGCACCGATGGAGGGAACAGATGCCCAGACAGTGGGAGCAGTACAGCGGGCGGCTCCACTAAGGGGGATCAAATCTCCAACATTATTTATTTCAGAGTCCGGGGGAATCAGACGGCTACGGTAGTTGTGCCGATTGTTAGTGACGGGAGGATTCCTCATGTCCAATATCAGCAAGTGTTTTTATTGTGTGGAGTGACCAATGGTCCCCTGTGGTCCAACGAGGGCAGGCTGTTGTCTGCAGAAGTCAAAGGAAGTGTATATTTCGCCTTGGCGTGACATCAAGGTAACCAATCAGGGAAGGGCTCCCGATCCCTTAATGAGCGACGTCACGTGCTACCCACGTTGCAAAACTATCATCAATCACCAGAAAATCCCGCACACTTTCCAAAGAGACGGCTCGCGAGGCGCACGGTCTGTGTGACGCTTCTTGGAGGTGTTCTCCGCCTGCGATGAGCTTCCGGGACCCGGTAGCCCTCCTCCCCGCGCGCCAAGCCCGTCCCCGCGCGAGATCCGTCTCGTGGCGGCCGGCGCTCCCCGCGCCGTTCCTCTCCTCGCCGCATCCCCTGGCCCCGCCCCAACCCCTGGCCCCGCCCCAACCCTCGCTCCCGGGAGTCCCGCCGGCCCGGGACGCACACTCCCGGCTGGAGGCCGGTTGGCCAGCCAGCACCACGGACCCCAGCCAGCTCCGGTTCTGCTGGCTGGTGGAGTGAAGAGGAATGAAAACTCAAAGAAAGGAAGAGAGAAAAAGGAACTCTCATGCTAGCGGGTTATTTTAAGCATTTCAGTCAAAGACAACCAAAACAGTTGCTGTTCAAAGTCCAACAGTAAACATTTGAGTATTTATAATAATAACAACAATAATAACAATTATTATAATTACTGCTCTTTAATCTGTGTGGATTTTGTCCAAAATTCCCGATGGACAAAAAAAAAACAACATAGAACACAGAGCAGAAAGTTTACTTATCAGAACTTTGAGTTTGTTCACTAAAGCTTTCTCCATCATAAAAGATAAGCATTATTTGGAAACTGCATTATTTTGATACAAAGACAGTCATCATCTGCAGGCGTCTCTGTCCTCCGAACAATGCAAGCGTTTTTCAGGCCACTAGAGAGAGCACAGCCAATGACAAATATTGGCAGTCAAAGAAAATGTGTTTTCTGTCGATTGAAGAGAAAATAATGATATTCACAAGGAGACCCCCTGCTGAGACAGAGAGACAACTGTTCCCAAGCAACAAAACACATTGTTCTGTTTACTGGAGGCAAAAGGAACTGCTGACTGTCCACGGCCAGTGGGGGACTTGGGCGAGCCAGGAAAGAGACGTTAAGGTCATACTGGCACCAGAGGTTCACTGATCCCAGTAAACTCTATACACACCCATCTTCATAAGTAACGGAGATGAGCCAAGCACACCCGATCTGTAGTGTCAATGTTGTTGATCTGCCAGTGAATTATTGTAGACCTGGTGAATGATGAATGTGTGCAGGTTTGATATTGTCTCTCATGGTACATTTTACAAAGCCTTTTCAGCCGAGACTAGGGTTAGGGTTTCGATTTCTCTTATGGCTTTGAGAAGACTGCCATCTAGTGTTGGAGACATCCTGAAGCTCATGTATATAAGTTGCCTGGTATCTCAAGGCTGGTATTTCAAGATTTTACATTTCTCATCATTTGAGACTTACATAAGTGACACATGCATAATTAATGCAAATATATAATTATTAATTTTAATTACTGCTGAAATTGCTGAAAGTCTCACTGAAATTGTACGAGCAATTTTTTAAATCCCTCGTTTACTTAACAAGAGTAGTTTGCATGGGCCTATTTAATTCTACTAATAGTAAAAAAAAAATTTAATGTCATATCATATATCAAATAAACGGGAGAAAATGTTGGTTCTGAAGCGCAACAATATTCTCTGTCATCGGCGTTATAGATGTTAGGCTGTCAAATCTGTCCTCTAGTGGTCAATATTGGTACTATATTAGTCTCATGTATTTTTGAAAGTACAGTAAGTTTACCAGAAAGATCTCATTATCGAAAGCAACCCCAATCACAGTAGAATAAACCCAAGTACCTATAATGAAACTCTGTAAATGCTATACATTTAGGTTAGGTAAACCGAACCTGTGTTGATTTGCCACTGATCCTTTCTAAGGACTCTGACTAATGCTCCACTCTAACATATCTAATATGAACACTGTCTTCTTGAATGAGGACTTTCATCACAATAAACCAAACCAACACGACGAAGGTCACTTTTGGTGGCGAGGAATGAAAACGCAGGGGAGGGTCTTCAACAAGACGTCCATTAATGAATGTGCTTGATTCTTGCTGATAAAAGAGCTCCTGAGAGACATAAACCTACACTTATCCGTGTAAAACAATCATTTACTAAAACAATGAACTGAATGAACTGTAGTTGCGGCAGAAATGGGATTATTTTGTTTACCGATGTAATTAATTACGTGCACTCAGAGTTGTGTATGAAAATATGACGTAGCCATTTAATTATTTGCCATTTGTAATATTTATCCTTTGAAAGCATGAGGCAAATCAAAGTAATTATGGAATGACATGTCTACTTTTCAACTCACAAAGCACTCCCAAGTACATTACATTAATGAACTTTTAATTAGCGCCTGGCTTTTATCGCACATCTAAAGCTTTCAGATGCACAGGTACACAAACAACGAGGTCCGAAACGAGGAGCCCTCACAATCGGGTTCCTCTAAATATAATGAAGAAGCAACTGGAGCACTAACGTCTATTATCTATCAATGACAGAATGGCTTGAATAGACGTCTGAAAAGAACATGAGCGGGATGAACAGGACCTTTTATCCGGACCCGGGAGTGCGGGGGCGGTGCTGGAGTTTCACTACACTTGTGGATTGTTTTTGAACAGATATTCAGCCTGAAACACAGCAGATAATTAGATTGTTCTGAATGAGGAAATGCTTTCACAGTGATTCAAATGAAACAGACCGCCCTGCCTGAATAGAGTTGACACTACTGCCACAACCTCAAGGGGAAAAGATAGAGCGGCGTACCAAGAAGTCGACAGGGTCGCTGGGCCGGGCCTTGCAGCAGTCGATAAGGCCCTGGGTGAGGGTGGGTACCACGGTGTCTGTCAGGTAGTGCTGCAGGGGCTTGGACTGAGCCTGCAGTAGCTCCTCTTCCTGTTTCTTTATCTCCTCCAGCTGTTGGCTCTGAGCACACACACACACACACACACACACACGGTGCAGCAGTTACTGGGTAAAACATCTGTTAAGATGACGCTGATCGTGAGTGAGTCGCAGTGCATTAACGAAGGGAGATAAATGGAAAGTTGGAGTGCAGGCGAACACCAAAACATCAACGGCCCACTGAAGCTGTGCATCGCCATACGTCCCCACCCGTACGTCCCCGCCTATATGTCCCCACCCATTCGTCCCCAATCGTACGTCCCCACCCGTACATCCCCACCCATACATCTCTGCCTGTACGTCCCCGCCCGTACGTTCCCACCATACGTCCCCACTCGTACGTCCCCACCTATACATCTCCCCCTGTACGTATCCACCCGTACGTCCCCACCCATACATCTCCGCCTGTACGTCCCCGCCCGTACGTTCCCACCATACGTCCCCACTCGTACGTCCCCACCTATACATCTCCCCCTGTACGTATCCACCCGTACGTCCCCACCCATACATCTCCGCCTGTACGTCCCCGCCCGTACGTTCCCACCATACGTCCCCACTCGTACGTCCCCACCTATACATCTCCGCCTGTACGTATCCACCCGTACGTCCCCACCTATACATCTACGCCTGTAAGTCCCCACTTGTACATTCCAGCCTGTACACCCCCGCCTATACATTCTCACCCGTATGTCCCCGCCCATATGTCTCCATCTATACGTCCCCGCCTTTACGTCCCCACCTGTACACCGCCCCCCCCACCCCCCACCACCTCATACGCAACCACCCATTCGCCTCTCTGCCTGCGGGGTCTGTGGGGGCGTGGCCTGTAGTACACTCCGCCCCTACCCACGCCTTCCACCGACGGGCTCTCTCCGCCGCCTCCTCCGCCTCCCTCAGCTCCACCTCGGCCCTCCGCGCCTCCTCCAGCCTCAGCTGCCGCTCCACCCGCCTGCGCTCCTCCTCCTGGGCCTCCTCCACACTGGGGCCGTAGTTACGTGGCTCGCCCACGGCCTCCGTGACCTTCTCCATCACCAGCATATAGTCCGGGTCATCCAGCGCTGTGATCTCTAATGAACAGACAAGAGAAGAGAAAGAGAAGCTCCCGGTAACATCTAATGTGCATAAAAACACAGTGACTTATTCATTCTGTTTTATACTTTTCTCAGATTTCCCCTGTTACAAGCTACAATAAACAATATTTACAATAGCTAGGCCGCTTCATCAGAAATGTGTTTGCATGTTAAAATGTTAATTTTATGTAAAATGTAAATGTGCCATATTTGTCAGTTGTGATTTTCACCCCAATCAGAATTTGTCCTCTGCATTTACCCATCTGTGCAGTGAGAACACACAAACCCACACATGCCCACGTGCCCAAAGCGGTGGCCAACCCAGGACCTGGGGAGCAGTTGGGGTTACGTGACTTGCTCAAGGGTGCTTCAGTCATGGCCTAGGGCCTGGGAATTGAACCTATGACCCTCTGGTCACAAGACCAGATCCCTAACCACCAGACCACGACTGCCCCCATTTTATTTTCTTGACCCAAACACAAGTGGAATTTTCCTTTAAGAATCTGATGAGAAAATGAATTGTGCTGTGTGTCGACATTTATCTGTAAATGCGTGTGTGTGTGTGTGAATGGCCGATGAAGGCCTACCTATATGTCTGGGGTGAAGCTCCAGCTCATCAAAGTAGTTGAGCACAGTTACGTCCTCCAAATTGCACTCTCGGAAGCGGGCCAGGCGCTGCGGAAACTTCTCGTAGGAGAAGGACGTTTCCTGCACGACGCTCTCAGGCAGGTTCAGCACCCGCTCCGTCAGGAACACATCGGTAGCGTCCAGGGCAAACACGAACTCTGCGCACACACACACACACACACACACACACAGAGCGAGCGAAGGGAGCGGTCAGGACGTCTGCCGTTTTCCACACCGTCGACCGTACGTAGCGCCTGGAGCCGTGCGGCCACCGCGCTCTCTCTACAGGCGCCCTGGCAAGCGCGCGCACCTGGGACGATCCTCTTGTTGTGCGGAGGGAACGGCGTCCGCGCGTCATCGGGTCCGTCGTCGTCAGCTGGACAAAACAGTGAACGCTGTTCACGCTGCGTGGACTTGAAAACGAACGAAAGAGTGAATCAAGGAGTGAATGAGTCACCCACCACTAAACAGCTCTCCGGCTTGCTCGTACGTCTTCGGGAAGCCGTCCAAAACGAAGCCTTGATTGACGCATGGTTTGGACATCAGCTTGTCCTTCATGAGCTGGATGATGTACTGCTCGTCCAAGCAACCTGAATGAAGAGGTAACACGTACAGTTCCCCCACAGGCTTCCTGCTTCCAGCGTTAAAGTGTCCTTGGAAATCTTTTTAAAAACTTATTTGCGCCTCTGTCTCTTTGCAGCACGGGCCTTTTAAGTTAAAGTCAAATTTATTTATATAGCGCTTTTTACAACAGCCACAAAGCAGCTTTACAGACGTCCGTGGCTGAAAAAGGGGACGTCGGCGAGGGAAACCTCTCTAAGAGCATGAGGAAGAACCTTGGGAGGACGAGAGACTGAAGGGGGAAGACCGGTCTCCACTGACAACACCTGCCAGTGCAGGAGCAAAATGAGCAATTAAGAAGATACATAACGGGAACACGTGACAGGAGTCTGATCTGTTGTACGTGTCGGATGTAGGACACACACTTAGAGATGAGCAGTGTTTGGCTTCTCAGTTTGTGACAGTGTAGTGTGTGTCCGCCCCTTGACTGGTTAGCACTGATCCCACCTGACGGAGGGCAGGCTGGGGCAGGAGCCCCGGCACTGGGCTTGGATGGGAACACAGGAGTCGAAGGCTCATGCTCGTCCAGTAATTTTCTTAAAGTTGGACATGTGTACACATCCCTGGATGAGAAGACGGGCGGATCACATCACCTTTGTTCTGTTCCATGTTGTGTTTCAGTGTCTCCAAGAACCCGGCGCTTGGTGACTCGCCGTTCTCGCTCTCGTCGTCTCCCGTGTGGCCGAACGACTCCTGCAACATGGGCAACCCGTCTGAGGCAAAGCCAGCACTGGGCCCTGCTTAACTAATGCACTGGACCCTGCTTAGCTAATGCACTGGGAATTTCTTCTGCACACAGCAGCGGTGTCACAGCAAAGCTTACAATAGGAGTATTACATAAGGTGTATAGAATAAAAGATGTATAGTATAAGAGGTGTATAAGAGGTGTATGAAAGGTGTATAGTATGAGAGGTGTATGAGGTGTATGTATAATAACTTTCTATTTTGAAAGCAATAGAAGGCTTGTCACATACTAGGTAAGCAAGAGTCTCAGTGATGGTGTCTTTGAGTTTCACATGGTGTAATTTGTAATGTTTGCATATCTTTTCGGCCACAGTGCTTTTCCCCACAGCAGGAGGCCCCAGGACACATATACGCAGAGGCTGGAGAAACACAATAAAACTCTTAATGCAAATGCAGCATTATCATCCCAGTCACGCTAACCCCAGTCACACTAACATCAGTCACACTTACCCCACGCTAACCCCAGTCACACTAACCCCAGTCACGCTAACCCCAGTCACACTAACATCAGTCACGCTAACCCCAGTCACGCTAACCCCAGTCACATTAGCATCAGTCACGCTAACCCCAGTCACACAAACCCCAGTCACGCTAACCCCAGTCGCACTAACATCAGTCACGCTAACATCAGTCACGCTAACCCCAGTCACATTTACCCCAGCCACACTAACCCTACTCACACTAACCCCAGTCACACTAACATCAGTCAAGCTAACCCCAGTCACGCTAACCCGTCACACTAACATCAGTCATGCTAACCCCAGTCACGCTAACTCCAGTCACATTAGCATCAATCACGCTAACCCCAGTCACACGAACCCCAGTCACGCTAACCCCAGTCACGCTAACCCCAGTCACACTAACATCAGTCACACTAACATCAGTCACGCTAACCCCAGTCACGCTAACATCAGTCACACGAACCCCAGTCACGCTAACCGCAGTCACGCTAACCCCAGTCACGCTAACATCAGTCACGCTAACATCAGTCACGCTAACATCAGTCACGCTAACCCCAGTCACGCTAACCCCAGTCACATTAACCCCAGTCACATTAACCCCAGTCACGCTAACCCCAGGGTTGCCAACTTCTCAAGATCACTTGGAGTGAGATCTGAACCGGGGGAGTGGCGAGTGTAAATTGTTGACGGGGGGGTTGGTGTAAAATGGACACAAATTAAGTATTGTATCGTGATAGTCACTCATTGAATCATAGATATGGATCACAGGTTTCTTTCGTCGTGAAAAATCGGAAGTGTGGCGTGTGAAGACAGTCAAATGCTCAATGTGTGAGAGTTGGCAACCCTGTAACTCAGTCACACAAACTCAGTCACACTAACATCAGTCATGCTAACCCCAGACTCTTGTGACCGTCACCTACCAGTAGCCCTCTCGTGAGCTTATATTCCTCCGTGACTTGTTCAATGTTTTCAACAATCCCTGCCTCAGAAACCCATGATATGTTGAAATTCTCTTTCAAAAACACTGTTTCCATTCGAAGGTTGATGAACAAACAATCAATATGTGCTTGCTGGGGAAAAAAGAACAAAGTTTTGGAATAGCAGTGATAAAAGGTCAATGACTGTAGGTCCATATCAGAAACCAAGCAAGGACAAGATTACTGCAGTGACCAGGACGGACAACAGAAGTTTAAGATGTAGTAAAGTTTCCAGACTAAAGTCACCGTCAGCTCCTTTATCAAATACACATCTTCTTTTGGAACTTCTTGAGTTTTTCCGGGACCAAGCACAAGCGCTATTGCCTAGAGTAAATATGGAATAAAAGGCTTGTTTAATATGAGAACAATTTCCTCATACCAAAATAAAAAGCATGTTTTTTAAAAAACCTCACCCTGACTATGTCGTTAATGGTATTTTTGGAGTCATCAACGGCAAGAAAATACTGTTGCTTAGGTTTATGGTCAATTACATTCTGGACAATCCTTCAGAGAAACAAAAATGAACCAACATTTCAACGACAGTGAACCATACGGAATTCCAAAATCCATAGAACTTTCACAACTCTACTGACCCTGCCAGATCATTGATGTGAATCACGGGAATGCTGTTAGAGCCTTCTCCAAAGACAGGGACTCTTGGAACCTCTCCCAACCATGCCGTCTAAAGAGAGCAGCGATCAAAACGCGTAGCAGTCGGTTTCAAACACATCCTGATCCAATACAAAAATGAGCAAACCATTGATGGAGTGAAGGAGAAGAGATGTAATGGTACTGCCCTGTACCTTGAAGAAGAAATGAAACACGTGCTCTCCCATCCCATACTGTAGTCCTGACGCAATTACATAAGTGGAAAACAGGCGCTGGTTCTGTAGATCGTGAGAAATATGATCCACATCAGGGGCGATTTTAGGATCTGGTCTTTAGGGGTGCCCAGCCCCCAGTGCTCACAGAGGCACAATACCAAAGTATTGCGCAGGTGCAGAGCAAGGTTTTTGCATAATATAATATTTAAAAAATGTGTTGAGCCAGGGGGTGCTGAGCAACTTCACGGTGGTGCTCTAGCACCACTAAAAATACCCTAGCCTCGCCCCTGATCCACATCAAACAACATGAAAAACAGAAACCGTGATCCTAGAATAAAATGATGTGAAACCGTGTGAGGGCCATGAGCACAGTAACTGCCTCTTCATCCCACAAAATCAAGAACTCACGTTTTTTCCAAGTTTGACCACGAGCTTTTCCACGGCTATATGTTCTTTAAAGTTGGGATGAGGTTTTCTTCTCCTGTAGTCTTCTTCCATGAAAGGAATTTCTGGATCGTCCTACAACGGAGGGAAGACATTTACTGTGGACAGAAGAGATTTTCCGGTTATCTGGCAGAGAAGCTGTGTTCACTTCAGTCCTTACCGGATCGACGGGCTTGCTCATAGCCCACGTCATGACCGTTGAGATCAGGATGAACATCTTTGATCCAGCAAACACATCCATTTCCTTGTGAAGAGCTGTGAAGGAACAACGCTGTAAGTGAATGTGCTCTCGAGATAAGGCCAGAGAATCAGACTTCAGAATTTACTAGAATTTACACTGCGACAGACAGGTCAGGGATACCTGAGACGGCCCAAGAAGCTTCCTCTATCTGATCAGTGTGTTCGGTTATGTTGTAAATGATGACATCAGACTCCATCAAATGGTGAAAAAGTTCTTCACGCTTTAAGTTCTACAAAATGAAAACTTAAGATTTTAACACTAGAATTACAAAACCACTGCCTTAAATACTTAATTAATGAAACACTTTACCCTAAATACTTAAATAATACTTTAAACTCAAATTTGATTGAATTATTTATTTGTTTATTTTATTCATTTAAGCAACAGCCTACACTCAACCCAACTGCCCAGCTAGCACCTAGGTTGCGATAATAGGTGGATTATGATTTTCTTTTCTTTTCTTTTTTTATTTACATTATATTCTTCAGCAATGCAACTGGGTTTGTCCTCTGGTTTTGTTGTGGTTCCGACCACCTGGAGAGCTCCTTCACCGTATCTCTTCTGCGCATCTTGCCTGCCTCCCTCCTCGTCCGTCTCCTGCGCCAGAGACGCTCCAGCGACACACGACGCCAAGAACTGCGAGAGTTAGACAGGGCGACATCAAAAGTGAATTACCAAGTTTTTTGTTTATTATTTTATTAAAGAAACTTAAAAACAACTTACCTTTGCAATATGTTTTGATGCATACGAGTCAACATTATTGATAAAAACACGCTTAGAGGGTCGTTTCACTGTAGTCGGTGCTTCTGCCATGCTGAGTCGCTTTGACGTTTCTACGCAACGAGCGCTCTAATGCAGGCGAAGGCTGCAACGATGCTGCGCGTTAGAGCTTTTATCATGTTTGAAAAACGGAAACGGGACATTTATTTTGTTCTTCCGTACTGATACCGTACGCGCTGCCTGTGAGCATCATCGCCGGGCCGTGACCGGGATCAAAATATTAGGACCATATCGTAGTGAAGCACCCTCTATATGTGTAGGCTTCGGTTCCCTTTTACTCATTTAACTTTTTAACGTTGAAGACAAATTATGAAAGCCTACCTATTTTCATTTATTTCCCACCATTATTCCATAAGCAATTATACTTTTCCGTTTTTTTTGCGTCATTGTAATTAATTATAGTGAATACGTATCAATGTATTTTCACATGAAACGCACACGGACTATAACATAAAAATAAACAACACCGTTACAAAAATATATATTTAGCCGTATTCCTTTAGTCTAGTTGAGCATCCAGCGGTTACTGCCAGCCAGCCCACTGGACGCTGAGCCGACACTAGTGTGTCAACATTCGACAGCCGGTATCTGATTTATGAACTCGCCAGAAAGTTATTAAAACATCACTGTTTTCACATTCCATTTTATAACTGCAAATATGTGGGGCCAAATACCAAAGTTACCGTGGTCCAGATCTTGGTGTGCAATTCTTTAATTTACATTTACAGCATTTAGCAGACGCTCTTATCCAGAGCGACTTACAAAGTGCTTTTCATCGTAATGGTGTACATACATGCATTATATAATAATGGCAGAACACCCCCCCCACACACACATAAACAGAAAGTTAGAAATGATAATAGACACTTTGAATAAATATGTTTATGTATCAAACATTCATTTTTACATTGTACATGCAGTGCTCAACATCAGTAATCCACCTTTTATAATCCACAATAGTGCATGTCTGCCAGGTCAAAGGTTAATGACTAACTGCTGTCAAAAGCCCTTCAGACCAGCTTTTTATTTATTTAAGTAACCTCATCATACTCTTAAGCATTGCACAGGAATACAAAACATATCCATTATTGTTATTGCAACATACTGACCAATTTTTTTATTATGAATGTTATTGACGACGTTCTGAACTTTGGAATGTGCAGATCATAATCAAGTTCATGAGGTCACCATGAGTACTATCACAAAAAAAATCTACACGCACTCACACACAAATGCTCAATTAAACATTATTATTGTACCAGTGAATCATGACTCAGTTATGCAGAAGTGAGATCTTAAAAAGAAAACCCTGAGTATCTGTCAATATCTACAAAACTTAGTTTCTGCGGGCAAAATGTATAATACCAATCAGGGCCCAATAACAAAGTTATCAAACTGGGCCAATTCAAACGTGCTTGTTCCTATAGCGCCCCAGCCATTTTTCGGCTTCAGGAAAACCACACTGTTCCAGAGCTCATAACCATCGAGTTTTCCAGAGGCAAAATTACCCTGGAAACAGAGAACAAGACATTATTCAGTTATTCCACTATCCAATAAGCAACGAAAAGATATAGAAAGTTCTGATAAAAAATATGGACCTCTGAATATTACAAGATTCAACAAACCTTTACAGACAGGGACAGGCTGTACCAAACATGTGCTCTGGTTGGAGATAGTCCCTCAACCAAAATAACTTTTCCACCTATTGAATAAACATAATAATAAAAAATAATAACAGAAATTGGGTCTCTACTTTAAAAACAAACAGTTTAACAATTGTATAAAAGTAGTAAGAAGGAACGCTCTCAATATAACATTATATAACATTAGTGTTATATTAGCAATCTTAAATTTATAACTAATTACATTCTCACTTCAATTTGGGTTGGGGCCTCAAAGACCAGAGGACTCTTATTACTGACATAATAGTAATGTTTTTTGATCCTGGCAGTAAAAGTGATCCAAGCATCAAGAAATCTGAGACATGTAGCGTGACAAGCTACATGTAAAATGGGTGAACCTCAGAATTGACCAGTAATTATCAATAAAAATGCATGATAATTGCGGTCCTAAACAGATTGTTAGTTTGACACCAATTCTGAGCTCAAAGTAAAACTCTTGCTTTACTTACTTAGATCATTCGTGACTTGGAATGTGCCATCCGCAAATACCCAGAAGAAGATCCCCTTGGTGCTCCTGACTGAACCCCCACCTTTATTCACCCGAGCTGCCACAAACACACCTCCATTCTTCTTCTCCATGTACACATCACACGAGACATCCACGTCGTGCCTGTGAAGTGTTTCAGGACATCAAAGGCTGTTTTGTGGATCCTTCCCCCCCCCATTTTAAAATCCCCTCTTCTGCCCATTTATCATCATAAAATATTAATAAGAACAAAAGGAAGGTGTGTCTACAATCAACAGACTAGACCAGACCTTATTCTTCAGCACAACAACAGCTCAACTCAAAACTCCCTGTACATACCAGTTGTAATCTCCAATAATGCTGATGGTTTGATCAGCATCTGCAACCCAAGTGACGGGCCTCTGAGTCACCACCTGCCGCAGGGTGTAGACGTGTGGACCCGGATCGGTCAGGTTAACAAAGTACTCAAACACCCCGGTCTGATCGGCGAAGTTAGGCGCCTCAGAGAAAACAGGGGTTTCTTTTGGAAAGATAAAGTGTGAAAAGAAACTTGATATTACTCACCACTCATCTCACCACATGACAAAATTAATCCAAAGTATTTGAAGGTTTGACACTGTGTGAGAGACCTTTGTATACCAAGTGAAGATAGAACACTTACGGACATTGAAATCATCTTTATAGGTTTTAGGGAAGGGCGCTGATGGAGGGGGTTCTGGGTAACTGCCCTTTAGCCCTGTGGTTATTGTAGTTACTGTGTAAACTTCATCAACATCGAGGTCCAAGGTAAATGATCCATTAGACACCTGGAATTCATATTTCACACGGCCGTACCCCATTATACCTTTACATCATGTTCATATCTATAGTACGAAGCAAAAAATACCACTAGTTCAGATGAAATGTCAAAAAAAAACCCACATACTGAAAAAGTGCAAAGAAAGTGTAAGATCTTAAAAGACTATACCCAAACAGTTTTGGTTGTGAATATTCAAACATTATCCATTGAACTAAAATGTTACCATTTGTAATGAAATAATTACTGGTTTCGAGGGTAATTTACCTTGATGGGATTCAGTTTTTGGAAGAAGACCGGCTTCTTCGTTTCAAAATTGAACTTTGAGTGCCATACCTGCAGCTCTTTGATTAAAGCCTGCAACAAGGACTTCCAGTAAGGGCCAGTCTCATTAAGGAGCTCGACAACAGTCTGAACTTCAACAATACTTACAAACGATCCCTTCAGGGAGAACACAGCTGTCTGAGGAGTGACTTTATAAGGACGCAAAGGAGGTCGTATACACACAGAGTGATTGTGGCTCTGGGATGAAACAAACAACAACATCTGTAGTGATTCATAACGGCTCCATTACTACACGAGAAGCAAATCATGCTAATAATCACAGATCTTACCATGGTCTCAATTACTATAGTGAGATTTCCTTCCTGGTCAGTCAAAGCGACATAACTCCCCCCGTGGTTCAGGTGTCCTACGGTCCGCAGATACTTCCAGCCAGGTTGAGTAAACTGGGTGGTATGTGCTAGATGACAAGAATTCACTGTTAAGTGCTTCATCACTGGAGAGGCATTTTAGGGCAAGTTCTTCAAATTAAATGTCCGAGTTACCAGTTATCCAAATGGGGGACTCCACAACATAATTGTTGCTCCATGGTTCTTCAGCGGTCATCAGGCCATCTCTTCCAAAGGGAAGATCCTGATAATAGCTGGCGATCAGGTTCCAGGCAATGGTGCTAAGAACACGCATACGATATTAACACGTTTTATTAACATTACAACACCGACACATTTAATTGACAACTTCACCTTCCTAGCCAGAAACATTTTTAATCCGACACACCCCCATTATCGTGGAGCAAAAACAGACGCCTGATTTAGCATGTTGTCTGTGAAAAAGCGAAGCATTCGTACGCGGTCATCCTGCCATTGACGTAGTTCTGGTTGATGATGCGAGCCCAGCAGCCTCCGCCCACGTCATCGTTGAAAGTGCTGTAGTCCTCAGAGGCCCACAGTGTCTTGCCCGTCTTCAGCGCCTCTGGTAACGTGGTGGTTCCTGGGTAATGTGCCCTGTAAAACAGACCAGAGGAAATGGCTCCTTGCATTTCCTGTAAGAATGATTTTAAGCCTTCCGATTATGAAACAGGATGCGGATTGACTGTGTTGCTCAGTTCTGTAAAGCTGCTTTGTGAGAACAGGTTTATAAAAAAAATAAAAAATAAAAAAAAAACCCCACATAATACACATAAATTTGACTTGAAATGTAGAAGTTTCAGAATACACTTGTTCTCCTGTGTATTTGCTTTGGCTGGGAGGCCAAGGTGGTTGCATCAGGATACACTACCCAATAACATCCACAGCGTCACGCAACTCTTTATCCAGAAGCATAACAAAGGTTATTGGCTCCCATTGGTTGTCACTGGCAATGATTCTGACCCTCTCCAGACCAATCTTGTCCAGGGTGTATCGCAAAAGCTGAAAACAGAGGTCACAGGGTGGAAGTCACACTCAAAGCCAAGAAAGATACAGTGTTGCATAAAGACCTAATATATAATAAACAGGAAGGCATGCGATTCTAACTACATGCACCTGACAAGATTATGGCACAAATTACCTTTTTAGAACAAAGTATCTTATAGTCAAGGGACAAAGTTCAGCTAGAGTCCTGTTACACAAGTGCTCTGGGAAACAGATTATTCAGCTGGGTTGGGATTAACTGCCTCATTGTCAGATGAGGGGAACCCAGAGCAAAAAAACCCCACTGATACTAAGACTACAGTTAAGTCAGGACCCTTAAGACTGAATGTTTTTTCAGTCCTTCGGGTCAAGCCCTAACAGAGCACTAGTCTCTGAGACAGCTACAGACATCCAAAATACAGCCATGTGATGTGTAATAAAAGCTTCATTATGCTGTATGTTTTATTTTAATAATTTTTTTTTAAGCAACAATCAATTTCAATTTGGTGCTTGGGTTACCTTTATATATTTGCTGTTAAAATTCCTTTCATTCCATATCTGCATAAAAAGCCAAATGATCCACTTAGAGTTTAAAATGACCTTAAAATTACACTTAAAATGATCAATAATAATTATGAAATGATGAAAAAGAAGCTGTAATTACCCCCACATAATCAATGTCAAGGTCATGGTTCTGCTTAGCTCCAGTAATCCAGGAGACAACGTAAGAAACGGTAATATCAGGGAAGTCAAAGGGCCAGTTCTCCCCATGCCCTACCCATCCTGGAAATGCCCACGGCAAACCTAGAAAACACCAAAGCCCAAACCTGCTAATTAAAGTTCTCCTCGGGTAATGTGCAGGCTAGACAAAGATTAAATGCAAATGCAGGTACAATGTCATGCATTAAAGTATGTTTGATTTCAATGAATGAATGCAAGAGACCGATCAGTGTGATGTTGGGGTTCCTCTTCTTGGCCTCCTTCATCAGCCACCACTCGTATCCCCTGAAGAAGTTCTCGTCGTTCTCGTAGTGCATGTGAGAGGGCTCAGTGCCATCTGCAGCAGTGCAATGTCCATTTAGTGGTTAGTATTCCCGTGTGAGCAGTTTTAGTACTTTTCCAGAACAGTTCAGTACAGCCCGGTGTTCGGGATCACCCACCTGTTGTCTGTGCATCGCCTCCAATTTCAACTTTCAGGATTTGTAAAGAAGCCCCAAAGTTGGGCTAAAATGACAGGTATAAGAGAATGGACGTTATTTATTTGCACATTTACCTACTTATTTATCTAGATACTTACATATCATATATAATTCGACATCCTCATACGGTTAAATTCACTTACAAATCTCAGTTACCTTAAAAAGGTAATCCAGAATTTGACTCCTGTATGGCTCATCATAATTCACAAGTAAGCGAGATGTTGCCTGCACGTAGAACAAGGAAGACACAATAAATGGCTTCATTTGGTTTTAATAAATCCTCAGTGTCCCTTTTCTAACCCCCCAATCTGGAACAGTGGTTGGTGTATATATGAGATTATATATGAGATTATCCCATACACGTTCGCCTTTCTGTGTCGATACCTAGAAGTAAACAAGCAAACCATTTCAGACCCAGCCTCAGACTTACTCCTCCACCGCTTAATCCACCAACACCATCAAACGCTCGTCCTAATCCTACGGTGTCATCTATAACGTACTTGTCCCCTGAAATGACATTGAACAACACGGCAAAGATATAAAGTGCTGGAAGGACTGTTTGTGTGCCCATTCTAGCACGCGACGCTCTCAAACAGTGACTTCCGCGAAGAGGCGTGGCCTAGCGCTGTAATCCCGCCTCTTCCTCTCACGCGGGCGGACACGTTTATTTATTATGATTATGGAGGTGAGACCTATATTCACCAACATGAACTTGTTTCCTTTGCAAACACATCTTTTAAATGAAAGAGTACAACCAGAGAAACGGATCAATTTTGCAGTGGTTTCTTTTTTTTCCCAGAGATTAATGTCATTGGAGCAACTGCTCTTGTGTAAAAAATATGTACAAGTTTTATAGCTTTTGTAGCCTAATGGAGATATTTTTTATATATTTTTTCCAGCCGAAACACACCCATTGTAACCACATTAAGCATTTGTGAAGTGTTTAAATTTGCAATGCCATGGTAAATAATTGGGTGTGGAGAAGACTCATGCCTGTATTTCTGTGGGATCCATCTTCTCTGGCTGGTTTTAAGCATTTAGAAGATACATAATAATAGCCAACTCATTGTGGTGTGGATTTCGCCGCAGAAATGTGTTTTGCTTGTGTGCTGTTTCGATTTGCTTGATTACTTGATATTTCTTATCAACTAAGGATAAAATGTCTTGTTTGAGGTAAAGAGAAGATATAATTACGATATTGCTCGCATGACTGACTGTGACCACTAGATGGCAGACACGACTCATGATTGAAGAACGAAAGAGCTTTTATCATTTGTTTAGAATCACATGTACTGCCAACGATTTCCTCTCATTAGCAGGTTCATTTTTCAATCCCAGACAAGTAGGCTCCAATATTAGATCACGGATCTTATTTATTATACTATCACCAGCCACTTTATTAGAGACGCCTTCTGCACACTGGCCACGGTATATGGTACATGTGTCATTGAAAAGCATTGCATAAACACGCAGTTGCTTCTGGCTTATGCTGTTAAACGTGTTAACCGTCCTCCGCTCAGTTCATCACTGCCACTGTCTGACCTCAAGATCGTTGATTGGCCAAATATTATGGATGTGAATTATTATTATTATTATTATTATTATTATTATTATTATTATTATTATTATTATTATTATCTTTAATCCAGTTGCTTATGCACCACGACCACAGGCACACACATAGAGATAATAAACCAGACCTGCATGGTTTTACATGCATCCTACAAGCTTCAAGTCAATTTGCCATTCAAGTTCTTTCAAAATTATTTAAGTGCAATAGTCATTGGGGAATTACTTGTGCCTATTTTGCATATATATGAATCATGTAACACTCGAAGTACTGATTAACTACAACAACCTTTTACTAAACAAGCACAATTAGTCAAAACTTGTTGTTCATTTCCCAGATTTAAAAACTGGGTCACAGTAGAAGAAACCATCAGGACTCCGATTCCCGAATGCATTATCATGTTAAGATCATCTTTAAAAAAGGGGAGAGAGAGAGAGAGAGAGAGAGAGAGAGAGAGATAGATAGATAGATAGAGAGAGAGAGAGAGAGAGAGAGCAAGATAGATAGATAGATAGATAGATAGAGAGAGAGAGAGAGAGCAAGATAGATAGATAGATAGAGAGAGAGAGAGAGAGAGAGAGAGAGAGAGAGAGAGAGAGAGAGAGAGCATGGACAGTGGGATACTTCCACTTAATGATGCTCTTTGTGATACAGAGCTTTGAGAATTGTTCCAGAATATCCTGGACTGAGAAGTAGGAGTAAATCTGGACTTTTGGCTCCCAAGACAATAAGATGACAGTGTGTGTGAGCTGTTTGTTTGTACGGATGTGAGTAGACCAGGGACTGGTGGGTGAAACTAACTGTACATCCCACTATAAGAGATGCACTTGTCAAGATGGTGTAGGCCATAAGATATCCAGAACCATATATTCCAGAGGATAATGAGATGCTTCTGAACATGCACCACTCTTCTGTATTTCCCATCAATCACTTGCTGAGAAGGCACCTGATATCCAGGAGGAAGATATATCACGTGCCATTTCAGAGAAACAGCCGATGTATAAGGGAGATGTGGTAATCATGCATGTAGGAGGATCTGATTCTCCATGCTGGACCACAGTATAATGACCATACTTGTCGTACACAAAGGTGTAAGGAGTATCACAAAGAAAGCTTCAGTATCTTTCTAACTCTTCCTAGTAATTTCATTTTTTTAAATTCACATCCAGACCTTGATACAAATGGCATCCCAGCTGTGTTCCTCCGAGCTGATCGGGCAGGACTCCGTTAGTCCACAACGTAGTGATGAACGAACATCGCAGGATGCAGAGGAATGGTGGAGATGCTGGGCCACAGCTGGAGAAACATCACGCCGCATGCTGCAATTCATCAGCGAGGGGTTGTCCATGGGCCTCGAAGCCCAGCACATCTGCTGGTATTTGCTGATGCACGGCATGACTGATTGCTGCAGTTCAGGGTAGCACTCAGCACTGTTTATTTTGTCATATGGGGTGATGTAAGCTTTCAAGAGACTGGCCAACCACCGGTCCTCAAACCCAAGTTATCTTCTCACTGCTATGTTTCCTGTTCCAATCGGTTTCCATCCAATCAGAATGGTAAGAGAAGGTATGAGAGTGTAAGCCCTATGAGGATGCCAGTGTACTTCTGGTAGTGGTAAAGTCCTGTGACGAAACTGATGTAGACGCTTACCAAGCACGAGTTTGACATGCTAGGAGCTTTTCCTCTGTGACTTTTTGTTTTTAGACTCTCAGTTATTTTATGGTGCTTTGCAGGAGTGAGACAGGAGACTGCGTCCTACCCTGACAGTTTCTTTCTGATGTCTGTGTCTGTGTACGATTTCAGAGATGTGGTATGTTACAGCGGTGTCAATAATTTTGTTATATTACCACATAAGGTAAATAATATATATAATTGAGGGGAAAACGAAATGAATAGCAAATACTATGTGCATTGATGATACTGATTTTTCATTTAAATGTGTAAAAGAGGAAGACTTGTGATTCATCACTTGGACCAGGAAAGTATGAAGGTTGTTTCAGGTTTGACTGGACTGTCACTCTGATTGGCATTCTGCTGTCATCTGCATGACTGTCTGTGACTCTGAAACAAAACACAGTGCACTTGTTGGCTACTAAAGGCTTTTGAACTATTTCATCTGGCTTCTTTAGACAGTGGAAGAAAAAATGACTTGTATGCTATTGGTATGGTTATTTATATTATGGAATATTTGTGGTTAGCAGTAGTTATGAGTGTTCTTCAGAGTAAGTACTGTTGAAAGTTATTATAAGGTCCAATTTAATCATACGGTCAAGCCTTATCATTCATTTTATACTGTATAACCATTGATTGGCATGTTGCACACGGGTGACCAATGAGAAGACAGGGAACTAACTGCATTAACTACATTAACGGTTCATTCGTCAACTCACTTCACCCTGCACATTTGAACACTTGAAGATGGACAGTCTATCAGGATGTGCAAATTTTTGGAATGAGCTATATGCCACATTTTGTTTTTGTAGATTATCATCATTCTCTTGGTTGTTTATCATTATGCTAATGATATTTATAACATCTCTTGCATAAGAGTTTATAATAGTGTCCTATATATGAATTAATTTGTATGTGTAATCAGTGACTGCGAAAGTAATCTGTAAGGAGCCAGCATGTGATCTTTGTATTAAAATTGTGCATGGTTTAAGCATGCACAGAATGCTTTCGGAACTTCCTAAACAGCTGACAGAATTCATAGTTCATTATTAAGAAAAAAAGAGTTCCAAGTTCATTTAAATTATTGTAATACAGAGTCATCATGGGAATACAGAATATTTATATCTAGTTAAGTTATTATTTATTACGCTCCCGTTCTCTGTAACCAATTGCAAATAGGGAGAGTTTTAATGGAAAAGCAATTTTGTTCCCATTTTTTCTTTTGACTATGAAAAGGAAAGTGGAGTTAAGACACACACAGAGAGAGAGAGAGAGAGAGAAGACAAAGGGAGAGAAAGTTCAAGAGAGAGTGGGTAAAAATTGAGAGATTTTACAAATACTTTGAGGGGGTCTCCAATCTTCTATATGGCGGCATTGACAGGAGTAATCTGTCTGGGCTCTGCTGTGAAATGACTGAATGCAGGAGGGTGTGGTGTGGGCTCACACATCATCACTGGCCTGCAGTAAAAGTCTTGCTCATCACCAGTCACGTTGCGGGCCCAGCGAGTCGGGCAGCGCTGATACGTCTCGCCTCCGCTCCGGCAGGCCGGTCCGTCTGCCGGCCCTGCAGATCGCTACGGCAGCTTGGAAGAGTCCCGCTGCTGCAGGATTATTTCTTTCTTCTCATACAGGGTGGTGGAGATTTGACATCGAACTCCGGCGTGGCCCGGCGGTGGGGTGGGTTTGGTGGGATTAGCCTCCCGCAAGGAGCGGTCGAGCGGACGGAGGCGCTTTTGTAAGCTCCTGCTTATGCTTCTTGCGAAAGAGCTGCAGTGGTATCTGCAAGGAACAACAATATCCATGCGGGAACCTTGAGGAACGTGTCAGGAGAAGCACTCAGGTGTTTGTAGAAGCACCGCACTCCGTCCGTTTCCAGAAGCAATCACCGACAAAGGGGGCCACGCATTTCACCCGGACCGATCCAAACACACTGGAGAGAAAAGTCATCACCATTCATCTTGATTAAAAATACGTTGGCACTGGGTCAGGACTGAATAAAAGATTTGGAATTAAACTGTTCTGCTTCAGAAATTAATTTGATAGTTTCTGGTGTGTGTGTGTGTGTGTGTGTGTGTGTGTGTGTGTCCTGGTCTAGAATAGTCATTCTTTTTTCCATTAGGGAAGTGGATGTGACTACATTCATCACCAGCTAAGACTGACTACAGCCACACTGTTTACAGTTGAGGAATGCAATCTGTAGGCCACGCCCACAACAACCGCCTCCTTTTCATGAGACTTTAGGTTCCTGTAACTCTGTTTACTCCTGCTAGTGTGATTAGCGTCAAGGGGGATCTTACGGTGTTTGCACAGAGGTTTGCGAGGAGACTCGCTTCTACTGAACCATGCATGGCCGGTGTAGCGAGGAGGCTTAAATTGTAATCAAAAACGGAATGTTAATCAATGAATATTAATTAATCTTTTTTTGTTTTTGTTGTTGTTCCGACTGCAGTGTTGTCATTTTCATAAATCCACAGAAAATGCAGATGGCCAGATGCACAAGCCCAGGGAGACTGGCCACGTTTGTGAAGTTCCTGCCAAAGTACACAAATAATTTACAAAGGTGTTCATTTGTGCCCTGTTCATAATGCTTCCATACAGATAGAAACTGTTTACTGTGAGTGCCGTTTAATTAACATAGTTGAACCCTTGATCCTGATTGGCTAATGATAAATTTATGGCCTATTTGGCTTGAACATATCCATCGCCCATATTCCTATGCAATTGATTTCCTCTTCCTCCGCCCAGGGCATTAGACAGCATTCCCATTGGGCGTGTGTGAGGTCTGTGATGGATGTTGGCCTGCGCTGCCGGGAATGAGTATTTCCTCTCCAGAATATCCATCTCCCATCTTAAATAACGAATCTTTTAGTTAAACAGCAACATTGCAAACGATCAATGGAAAAACAAAACATTCTAAGTTAATTAAAGTGATGGTAAAAAAAGTTGCATCGCTCTGGTTGTTGTTTTGTAGAAACATTTTGTTTTCTTAACGGTATTTAAGTCTAACCCTTACAGTATGTTTTAGACGGGCCTGATGGAGGACTGTCTGTAATATGAAACACTAATCATTGCATCTGTGTTTAGGGCTTCTGAAGTGGGCCTGAAGTACCCTCCTACCACGCCTGAGTGAGCCCCGTGGAATGGACCGAATAATATTCCTATCAACTCATCGTTTTATGAGGGACTGCCTTCCAATTTAAAAACGGCTTATGGGGAACTGGTCTGAACTGTTCTATCAGTTGTAAAGCCAGTAAGGACCAATAGGCAAGCGTAGGTCGGATTGCTTCAGATGTAGCCCTGGGAAGGATTAACATACTATTGAAAGTCATTTACGGTTCTCATTGCCTCTCAGATCCCTGAAAAGATGGTTTTGCGGCGGAACGCCGGGAATTTCCGCGGCCGCGCGTCGCGTTTCCTCGTCTGCGTGTATGCCGCGCGCGCTTATCTTTTCTCTCGCGTGTCGTGCCGTCTTTCCGCCGTGCGCGTGCATGTTTTTGTGACCCTGACATGCCAAGAATCTGAACGAGCTGCATTGACCAGTTGTACAAAGTGCGCGCAGCTGTGTTTCCCAATCAGGGTGACCTTGAACGAATAGGGTATGTTCAACCCCAACCCCCCTCCCCTTAGGATTTCACATTGCTAACACTGGTATATATATATGTGTCAGAAATGCCGAAGAACATTTCTGGTTTCCAATTTTGATTGTGTTGACTTCTCGAGTGCCTTGTTGTTATTGTTGCAGTGCAGTGCTTGATGATATGAGAGAAAGGGCTGGTGAGAGGGCTGTGTAGGTTGTAGAACACGTGGTGCCCTTCACACACCCCAGGGATGTGGAGATCAACTGAAAGCTGGTTTGCACTCAATAGTCAGGAGCATGGACAAGAAATCTGATCTGCAATGCTCACGCGCCCTTGGTTGCATGTTAGGGTTAAAGCGTAGGCAGGAACCGTGCCACAGGACGGCTGGGTCAGACGGATGACGGACAGTTCGCCGACAGACATTTTATCGGGGCGTGTTGTGATTTATCGCGGAAGCAGAGCCAAACAGCACATCTTGTCTAAAATCAGACAAACGAGCTGATCAGCTGCTGAAATGTTTAATCTCAAGGTTGTGGGCGTCTGTTTGGCCCACTGCAGGGAAGTTGGAAACTTCATGTGTGAGTTTGGAAGTAATATTGTGGCATAATTGGTAGCATCATGGTGTGATGCCTTCTCTCCTGCTGCCCACTGAAATGTGCTAAGCCATATTACTACAATAGCAGTGATTGTAAATGACTGCTTAAGATCACAAGTCTCCAGGCTTTCTATCATTCTATAATGTGTGCTAAAGTGATATAAACAATTTGTACACCTGTCACCACATCTCAGGGTATTTTAATTGACTTTGTTTTGATAATGTTGTTAAAACTCAAAAAAACTATTACGCAAATACTAAAAGAGCTCATTTAACCCCTGACAAATCTGCCTCCTTGCAAAACCAATGTGCTACAGCAGTAAGGCAGGACATTGTGTTTTTACTCCACTTCTACAGATGGAGCTGGGATGGAGATACTTAAAATGATTTCCTTCTCTAAAGCTTCTGCTTGCTTTCGTGGTCCAATTCCTTTGAGGTAACTTAAAGAAATGGCACCTGAAATAGTCCGGCATCATTTAGCAATAGTCCACGCTTCTATTAGTCTAGGCTGTATGCCAAAAATACTTGTTTCAAATCCTCAAATTGCATTAAAGACTTTTGAGAAAGCTGTCAAACCACAACTAAGCTCACACTTGCCATAATGCAATCACATTTGTGAACAATTTTTGTCAGGATACAGGTTGTGTTACAGTTGAAAGACAGACAGTGAAGACCACTAAGATGATCTCTGGTTTCTCCCCAATGAATGTTCTACTTTTACTTTAGTAGCAGCATTCGACACTTTAGTAGCAGCATTCGACACAATAGATCTGATTACCCTGATAGGAAGGCTTGAAAACATTGCTGCAAAAGCCCTTAGGTCAGGTTTTACCTGACTGCTAGGAACTGCTTTGTGGATGTTAACAGTGAAGCATCCATTCATACCATACCTCAAGGTTCTGTGCATGGACCACTATATCCACATATGTTCATCAATAGCCTATATGTTACAATATGTAAATTCAATTCAATTCATTTATAGGTAATAATATTTATGGTATTCCTTCATCTTTCACATTTTTATTATGTTAACACTGGACTATTGTAACTAGTGTCTTGCTAATTGGATGTTTCTGGTAAATGTTTAAACAGACTTCAGTTGGAACTGAATAAGGCAGTTAGAATCCTTACCAAAGAACCAAAGTTTGACCATTTTGATCAAATATAATCAATACAACATTGTCTCCATGTTACATTCTGTATTGATTTCAAAATTATACTGCTGACATATAAAGCTTTAAATGGCTTAATCCAACGTATTTCCAACTATAACCCTATCATATTTATGTATTAGTACATAGAATAATGCAAGCTACGGCAGTGTAAAACCTTTTTTCATACAAATCCTCCCAGCTCTGAAATAACCTTGCCACCAATGTTGGGGACTCAAACCCGGTCTCAGTTTGAGCCTGGATTGTTAACTTTATTTCTTTGCTCAAGCTTTTGTAAATTAGTTTTGCTGTTAGACAAATGGCGCGGATCTTGGGGTTGGTGGACAAGCAGAATTAAGGTAAGGCGAGACGTCGTAGCTGTGGTCCCGCTGTTCTCATGCGCTCGCGCGGGTTTTTTTGATGGCGAAACAGAGGGGTGCTGGTGTCTCGGGGAGCCCACCTGCCTGTGCTACCTTCTGGCCTTCTTTTTCCAGCAAAGCAGTTACAGCTTTGTCTGCTGTTGTATCTCCTGCGTGCAATTAATCATCTATATACACATGTCATTATCCGGCGCGTGCCGAACTCAGCTAAACGTCTGAGTTTTTGTTTTTCTTTGCCGAGCTGTGCTCCCCAATTCTGTCCGCTCGGATGCGAGATCGACCCCGACGGATTATTCCTGCCCGTCTGCCCTCTGAATCGGCATGAGCGCCACGGAGTCACCAGCATGTGCAACTGACCCTCCAGCTCTGCCTGATAGGATCGTCTGCGTGTGCCACTTACCCTGCTGATGAGATTAAAGACTGTGCCTGGGTGTCATGGAGACCTTAGTGAATAGCCCATCACCACCTTCCTTAGCACACTGTGTTCAGGTGGTGCACGTACACACCCTGACTGGATCTGCTCAGTGGTTCTCCCTGATTCATCTCAACACTCCTGCCTACCAGCTTCTTCATCCAATGTTTGTTTCGTTAGTCATTTATTATAACATCACAAAGAAAGCAGCTTTGTTGATTTCGTGTTATTAGTTTGCCATCTGGTGTCAAACGGAGGAGTCTTGGTTCTCCTTCTGAGCGTTGTTTCCTCTCCCGTTTTCCTCCTCTAGCTCTTATGGAGATTTTCTCTGCCACTGTCACTTTTGACTTACTCATTAGCTGGCAGGGCCCAGATTTTCCTGTTAAGCTCATTTCTGCAAAGCTGCTTTTTCACAATACGTGTTGTAAAAAAAAAACGCTACAGAAATATATTTGAGTTTTAGAGGTTATGCGGCATTGAGGATGGTTTCCACGTGATGCTGAAACCACGGCTCTGTCCCACATCCCTGCGGGTGCTCGTGTGGTTGGTGCACGTAACAGAGGGACAGTGGAGGGAAGAACCCGCCCTAGAGAGGCAGCCTGCGAGTCCCGGCCTCAAAAGCTTCGAACAAATCTACGGCTTGACCTGAATGCGAAGGCAGCTCACGGCCTTCTCCACTGCTTTACGTTGACGCGCCCTCAAGAGCCTGAAATTGGAAAATAATACTGCTGTATGTCTCGTTTTGTCAGAACTCTCGCAACTGTTGGTTGGTTTTTAGACTACATACAGTTCTGAACCTCATGCAGACTGCAAGAACAGGAGATAAAAAAGACTTTTGAAATAGTGCTGCACCTGAGTAACTGAATACAAACACATGGTGTTTTTTTTTTTTTTTTCAAAGGTGTCTGTTCTTTGATATTCAACAAAACTGAAGATTTTTCTGGGCATCTTGTGAATGTTGTACAGAAAGGCAAGATTTTCCCATCATATAGTAATTTATTTAAATATGCCAGAGACAGGTAATATTACAGATGATAGAAATATATTCAAAGCAGAAGTGATGTGTAATCTCAATTTGTGACAACCTTACAAAAGCATATTATCTTAATATTTCTTTTGCATTGCATTATTTGTGCATATGCATGCGTGTGTGTGTGTGTGTGTGTGTGTGTGTGTGTGTGTGTGTGTGTGTGTGTGTGTGTGTGTGTGCGTGTGTGTAGTTCAATTTCTGAAATGAGTAATAAAGATTGGCAAGAAAGTGTATCACTAGTATAGATGCTGAGCTGTGTATAGTCTAAATGTATGCAAGTATGCATGTATTTAATTATTCGTTTGCATGTTGCATAATTCCTTTACTTATTAATTCATTCATTAATTCAAGTCATAACACAGGATGTAAGAGTAAAAGATGTGAAGATGGACCCATTCATTAAAAAATGTCTTCTTGTGGCCTCTTCCAGGATGTGAGATTAATCAAATGAAAATGACATGTTCGAATATGATGCTGTAAATTATGTATATACATTTTATTAAACTACAAACACAAAGTTTTGCCTTCACATGCTTTGTGTCAAACTAACACTCTTCTTCCTGGCCTACCAAAGAGCTCCATCTCTGTCCATCTACCCATCTCCATCTCTGTCCATCTACCCATCTCCATCTCTGTCCATCTACCCATCTCCATCTCTGTCCATCTACCCATCTCCATCTCTGTCCATCTACCCATCTCCATCTCTGTCCATCTACCCATCTCCATCTCTGTCCATCTACCCAACTCCATCTCTGTCCATCTACCCATCTCTATCTCTGTCCATCTACCCATCTCCATCTCTGTCCATCTACCCATCTCCATCTCTGTCCATCTACCCATCTCCATCTCTGTCCATCTACCCATCTCCATCTCTGTCCATCTACCCATCTCCATCTCTGTCCATCTACCCATCTCCATCTCTGTCCATCTACCCATCTCCATCTCTGTCCATCTACCCAACTCCATCTCTGTCCATCTACCCATCTCCATCTCTGTCCATCTACCCATCTCCATCTCTGTCCATCTACCCAACTCCATCTCTGTCCATCTACCCAACTCCATCTCTGTCCATCTACCCATCTCCATCTCTGTCCATCTACCCATCTCCATCTCTGTCCATCTACCCATCTCCATCTCTGTCCATCTACCCAACTCCATCTCTGTCCATCTACCCATCTCCATCTCTGTCTCCATTACTGCGGTGAGAACTGTGACATGCACACGAACGAGGCAGCGTCTTCCACCTCATCCCTCGTCAGGTGGACTGGACACCTGTGTCTTTCAGAATTCATTTGAAAATATTATTAATGGTCTTCAAATGCTTCATGGTCTCACTCCACAGAACCTCAATGAATTGATTATTAGGTATGTTCCCCAAAGCTCTCAGATCTACTGACAGAAACATTAATCATACCAACTACCCAACTATAGTGAGCTTAGGTCTTCCCTGCCTTCCCGAGTTCCCTATAGTGACATGAGGACTTTTTGATGATATACACACATATCATCACAGAGGGTTACAACCTTTTTGTTTAGATGAAACTTTAATTCCATTTTCATCATTTCTCAGACATTCTTATCCAAAGCGAATTCCACAGATCACTATTAGTGGTTGATCATTTGTTGTTGATTTCACTGTTCTGAGATCAGAAACATTGTCAATGTTTTTATCTTTTGGCTTGTTTTTACTAAGTTTGGACATTTGTGCACATTCTGTTGATACATTTCTATTTGGTTCATGCATTTTTAAATTAAATCAGTTATTATTTTTTAACTGTCACGGTGAGGCGGCCCCCTACCGGTCACCTCCGTCCACAGCGGCTGTTGTTGTTGTTTTGTGACGTCGTGTGCGTCCCTCAGGTGGGCGGAGCCCGTGATCCGTCTCACCTGAGGGTCGTTTGTTTGCCTATATATGTCTTGTCTTTGTACCAGTTGACCGCTGGTAATTATAATCCTTAGTTTGGATCTATTGCACGGGTTTTGGTTTGCACACTTTCTATTAAACCATCCTTTTTCCCTGAGACTTGGCGTGATCGCTTCCTTTTTAGTTCGCACACCCTGCCTGTCACATTAACAATATGTCTGCACTGCAGTGCACATCTACTTGTGCAAACAAACATTTTGCAAACAAACATTTATCAGTGTTATTATTACATTTTTGTATTTTTTTATGATGCAAAAAACCAACAGTATGACGTGTATTATAGTGTCTCAGCCACTACCCAGTATAACTTGTGTTTGTATTTCCTGGGACTCAAACCCATGACCTCAGCATTGTTAACACTTGCTCTACTTGACCTCCAAGATTGTATCTTTTACATTTATCTCCTGCTCTTTTTATTTCCTACTTTATCTCGATTTAATCAATATTATTCTATTCCTATCATGTCTAATCCCACCATGGCTATTCCTATCGTGTCCAAACACTTTCTACACATTGTAAAAAAAAATATTAGGATTATTATTATATATTGCTATTGTAGGATTATAAGCCTAATTACAATATTAATTCAAATCCTGTAAAAAAAAAACACTCCTGTATGTCTTATGTAAGACATTTAATGAGATTTTGCTGAAGTTCGAAAGTGTTATTAATGTGCATATTGGAGCACTGTTTATTTAGTGGAGTGATATCTATTACTAATTAAACTTCAGCCATATGTCTGCCAAAGATTCCTCTCAAGATTGTTTTAGAGAAAAGCTGCATGAGGGTATGAGGGGTTACATGACAGTATTAATTTGCCACTTACAGCAGTCAAAACAAATTGGAGACTGTTGGCTTGTAGTATCACATTTAACTGGAGTACCCACACAAGACATATAACACAGTTCGTACATAAGGCAGTTCAACGTGATTTACAAAGTAGACTTAGAAGACTGGGGAGACCAATCTTGAAGGACTCGGATGGTCTGTTTGCCACTACTTGTGGCCCTTAAGTTGATTTTCTCTGGTGTAATAGACTCTTACTCTCTCGTTTGAGGGTTGAGACCATCTCTGCCGGCTCTAGCAACGCTGGAGCCGAGGGGTCAAAGCAGGATGACTGGAGACCTCACAAACGAGCGGTCACAGAGTAAGCATGGGGCTGGCTGCGATGCATTTAATTAGCACTGTATCAGATAGCCTAACCACAAAGACAGCATTCAGAATTGTATTTCAAGATGTGCTGGATTTGGGGCAGGACTTCAGGGCCAAGTGCTTTTAGCCGTGGATGCTCTAATGAAAGATGAGTATCTGAGTCTCCCCAGGCGCTCTCTGTGGTAATAAGCATTTTCACTTAAAATAAAGTAGGGTATTAATCTTTTGCATGCTCCCTGACTGTTGGGATAAACATTATACATTACATATGCAAATTAGTTGTTTACCACAAACACATGTAATTTAACATGAAAAGTTTGGGGCAAAAAGTCATTCTGAGCAGTTAGAAAAAAATTTGGCATGGTACATCATACATTACCTTATGACAGAAAATACAAGTAATGCATTCACCTTATAATAAAATTGATCGATTGTTTGTGTTCACTATTACGTGCAAGGGTGTGATGAAAGAAATGTATATGAAAATAGGTCCATATGTGTTGAATCAAAGACTTCTCTGAACATTTGTTACAATGGGTTTTCACTGAATAAAATTTCCTGTGGTCCCCCATTCAATAACTGCATGGTTTATTACCATGATAAAGTATTCATGGTCCATGGATGGTTGTGCCCATGTTTCAGGATAGCCTCAGACATTTACCATTTCATTAATTTGAGAAATGAAACCAGATTAAAAGGCTGAATAGAGAGTTGTTAAGCAAGCTGCACAAATTGGGATCTTAACATGGGTGAGTAATTCAATGGTCTAACATGCTTACCTTAAATGAAGCCGCTCATTAGAATAGGTGTGTTTTGGGGAATGACATCTGCTGGACTCATGCAAAGCTGCTATTATGCGTAGTTGAATATTCATTAAAATTAGAGATTTTATTATGCATTTCTCTCCTTTTAATTTTTTAATGCTTGTTTGTACCTTCTCTCAGCAATTTTAAAACTAAGCAGAGGTTACGAGGTTACAACGAGGTTGCATCTACTAATGGATATTGATGAGATAAAATCATTAGACCTGCAATACAGGTATGAAAACAAATAAATAAATGGAACAAGACACTTTAAAGCTCCTTGCCTAAAACGGCACGCCTAAAGTTCCTTTACGTGTGGTAAACTCCCCATAACGAACAACCTCTCATGGGTTATTGCTTTGATAGACCCTTTAGTTGTGTTCGAATTTGTTTTACGTACATGTGAAACCCAAAAGCAGCTTTTGCAGTTCTAAATCTCATGCCTGTCTGTTTGACTTATCACATTCTTTCTAAACCATGGCACTACTGTCAAGTTCTTTGCAGGAACCCTGTTTCGGATCTGGAAGCCTGCATGTGAACTTCCATGTAAACTTCTTCTTTTTTTTTTTAATGTACACAAAGTTTGCTCAAAGCGGCTGGATATACGGTTTATGAAACATTTCGGACCAAATCAATCACTTTGCCAAAAAAAATAAGATAAAAAATTTCAGCATGAAGCCCTGTGGTCTAAATCTTTTCATGGCTAGAACTGTTCTCTTGTTTTACATCTTTATAATCAGCCCAAGGGCATCTTGGTCAATCAATATGAAAGCGGCGGTAGAGAGCCTTTGTGCATAGGAAAACCATATCCATAAACAAGGATGCAGAGGGGTGCGGGGGGGGGGGGGGGGGGGCATAAATCAAAGATGGAAGCTTTAGAAGTGTAAGGCAGTGAAGCAGAAAAGAGTTCTTTATTGCTGACTATCGTGCTGCATATCCTCACTACAGAGCTAACGGATGTGGATGAGGTCGGACGTGGCAGAGCGCTGCCTCGGGGCTTAAGAAATACGATATTCCACCGGGACCCGCAGAATAGCAATAAGAAAAGGTTTGATTCTGTCCAACAGTGTCAGCTCCCCCTGGAGGTGGAGATGCTTTTGTTGTTGTTTTGGGCCCCCTCCTCCCCCATCTTCGTTCAGGAGTTCAGTAGAGACAAGTGGACAGTGTGAACTGAAATTAGGTAGGCTATTTGTATTAATTTATTCAGCACTTTATGTACTAACTGATAAAGCGTTTGTTGAGCAAGCTTCAGAACAGAATTCCTGGGTTTATTTGAACTTCAGAGTGCATGAATGTGGAAAGGTGTCTGCTTCATTGACCTCTGAAGACTTGGTGGCCTGCCCTCCTATGCTGGGGATAAGAAGGAGAAGATCTCAGGGGTACACCTACACCTCTCCTCTGTACCTTCCATGGGCCCACAGATTTGCTAACACACAACATGTAGCGATGGCAAACACCTCCATGAGGCGTTTTGCTGACTGGCCTTTAAACGCTGGGCAGAAACCAAACGTGTTTGACAAATCACACTTCGTTGTCCTCCACACTTGGAATAAACATGATTCTTCTAAGAAGAAGTTAAAGGAGATTATGAAAATGGAGCAGCATTTGATAAAGAGTTTCTGATGTGGCATTAGAGGAATCAGTGTGGCCAACGTTGTGAATGTTGGAACAAAGAAACAAAACAGCTGTCTATTGAGTCTGCAGATTCAGAACTTTATGCTTGTTTATTCCCTACTTAAGGACATTTCTTAGGACCACAGTATGTTCCCACACTTATGTCGTGAGGTGTGAGTATTTTGACATCTTAGAAAATGTAATTTCCATTGAGCTGGGAAGAGTTACCAAGTTCCCCTTCACTCGATTTCTCCGGCAGGCTGTAATTCTTTTTGTGGCGCTTCACTGATTTACACCTTGAGGCTTTTTTCATAAGTATTGCTTTCCCACACATTCTGTAGCCTCTGTTTATCTACGTTTAGGAGGTGGATGTCATATTGCTTTCTGTTGTCTTAGATGGTTCAACTCTCTAATATTCCTCAGATGAAAATGCAGTAAATTTAGCAGCAGATGACCACAGTGCACTGCTTTCCGTTCGATCCAGAACGGGGCGTTCAAGATATTGGTGCATAGACATAGAAAAGTGACTTATAAGTGATCTCCGTTAGCCATTCTGTGGTTGGTTCAGTAGACAGAGCCTACTCACCTACACCCAGTGGATCATAGAGTCCTCTCCACCTATAGCTGTAGCATTACTGCAGGCCGCATCACTGGAACCAGGTGATGAGAGGAAAAAACATGTAAAAAACTAAACTAAAAAGAAGTCAATTCCGATATGTCCATTAGATGTCCTTAATTAAATGGAATCATGTAATTCATCAGTTTTTTAATGATTATTAATATGTGTATATATTTCTGACACATTTTCTTACAATGTGGACAGAAAAGCTGCCGGTCCTTTCACACATCCATTTTGACGCACTCAAGGAGAGTATGTCATTATCACGTGTGCCTGCATCAGTATTATTAAGGCTGTTCCCCACATTACATAAGCCAGAAATGGGTTTTGTGTAGAGTTTAGTGTTTCATAAAGACTTACTCATCTCCCTGTTCCAGGCTGCACTGTCTACATTAGCATTGTCCTAAGGGTTCATTTTCCTACTGTTGTAAAACTTTCCTTTTGTGTCAGTGATTTGACTGTTGGTCTGAATCGATTGCTGATATCCCCCGAGGTGTGGACCAGTTACCGCACACTTAACCCTGTTTCTACCTCTTAGCGGCTAAGTAAGGCCCATGAAGGTCAAAGGACAGAGAGTGAAGAATATTACTAATTCCAGGTCAAAATACTCGCCCTCGGGGGTTAGCCCTTAGTGCCAGCAACTGCCGAGTTGCTTAAAGACCTCAGTAATGTGGCTCTGTGCAGTGATGTAGAGACTGTGACCAAGTATGCTAAAAGTGACCCTGGGCTGTTTAGCTGCCCCCATGGACTCTCTGGCCAAACACAGCATACGCCAGCATTCATTCCGCTGCACGCTAATCAATGAGCGTTCACATTTAGAGGCAAGAGCATCAAGGAGATTAGCATAGTGGTCATTCGGTGCACTGGCCCACAGTAGCTGGCTCCTAAAAACCTAGCGAAGCCCCTGTAGGTCAGAGGAGTTTGTTCGACATTGTGGGTTTCTAAGATTACTAGGAACGGGGTCAAGAGTTCAAGTCCCCTGATGCTGGCTAGACTGGGCACGAATTTAACTAGACAGTGCTGCCTAAGCCTGAATATAAAGGTAGCAGGAACAGACAATAGAGTGGCTTCCAGGAATGCGCTGGTGTCATTAAAATAGCCTAGCCTGTGTCTCGTTAGCACACAAGTCTGCTCTTAATTGCTGAGCAATAGCCCTCCTCAGTGGCTCCCAGGAGAGCAGGACTGTGTTTTTGGATAGTAATGCGAGGTGATTGAGAGCTCCAACAAGTATAATTTTGCCTTCAGGCGTCTTCATCCGCCACTTTAATTCCCCAGCCGGACCTCGGCGGGGTAATTTGGAAGCGCCCCAGTGGAAGGCGGAGCTCATTACAGCAGCCTTGCCTGGTGGATGCGGCGAGCAGAGATGCGTGGTCAGGGGCAGGAGGAAGGAGATATTGATCCTCCGCCAAGACGTGTAATTCTAGACCCTATGGGTAAATTCCACAGCCAGAACCCCATCGTCCCTCACTCTTCTCCCATGTCTCCTGCTCTTCACAGCGACCTAACTAGAGGTATGTGGCCTTAGAATACATGAATAAATGTCCATATCAACACATTGCTTTTCCCCCCATCTCTCTTATCTTTGGGCAACAAATATACATTTGAAGTATAATTACTAAAATCAGAAAGTTGGCAGAATCCTCGTTATGGCCCAGGGGTGCAAAAAATTGCGACTGCACGTTTGTGTGTGCCAGCAAAATTTATGTCAAGAGCTGTTCTCTGGGTTTAGTGGTACACTCTTTGACTCCAGGATGTGTTCTGGTAATTAAGAGAAAATTACAGGGCTGTTACTCTGTGGTCTTTCTGTGCTGCTGTGTCCATGTTTCGCATGTTAATTGTAACAGAGGACCACAGATCCTGCACAGCATTATGTAAAAGGAATTTAAATTAAAATTTGAATGTTCTTTCATCTAATATGCTAGATTGTGAACTCCAAAGCCATTGAAGTATGTGTCAGAAAAAAATGCTGGTGCCAAATTCCGATTCCTTTGTTTCTCAAAGAAAAGGCCATTGTCTGAGTTTGGCCGGTAGAAAGGGGCGTCTTTGTCAGTAGCTACGGGCAGCGTTTCAGTTGTTAAAACTGTCCTCATCTCCCTCCTCTCTGAACAGATACATCAAGGGTTTAGTGTTCCTTGGCAGAATTACGCTTTCTCTGCCCGTGTGATTTCTCACTGCATCCATAGACCAAAGTAGTTCATCTCGTGAATGTAGGTCAGTTTTTGGAGTTTCTCTAATAAATGCCATGCAGGTTGTTTTTGAAAAGGTTAGGTGTATTAATGAACGAAGATATTTCAGTAAATTTTGCATGGTTTCCCAAGCTGCCTGGTCTTCTTTCATTTAAGTGTTGAATGTTTTTTTTTTTTATGTCAGCAGTGAAAGGGCACCGCATTCCGTCAAAAAAATACACGGTATATCAGAGCAAAAAAGGTCAGACCAATTTTTGTAGCAGTTTTAAGTACCTCATTCAGTTCTTCATTGCGGGACTAATCATTAAAGCAATTTCTGGCATGCGTTGTCTTGTTTTGTCTTACCTTGTGCAGTTGCTACTTTTCTGTAAACGTTACATGAGGTGACAAACCGCACTTGGTGCATCATTCACAAAAAAAAAAGCATAGTAACCATCGTAACCACAATGAGTACTCATGTGAAATAATTTCATGAGCAAAGCTGTCTCTTTGCCTGTCTGTAGTGAGCATGGTATTAATGAGGAAGTGTTCTCCCCCACTACTTCCTCTGTAAAGGGTACACTACTGGAATATGCCTTAGGGGTGGTTACCTGTTGCATAGACTCTGAAAACAAAACACAGAGGCTGATTGTCCTGAGTAAGCTGTTTTTATGGACAGATAGCAAATACTCAGACTCTTGAAGTCTGTGAACTTGGCATTTGCAAATGACCAGGCGCTCAAAGCCAAAAACAAGGCAATTTCACGGGAGACACATGGAACTGAGTCCAACGTTTCCTGTATTTGTTGATTTAATGCACTCTTTGCACATGCAAGACATACACAGACGAGCCGTTGGACTCCTCTAAAGTGAAGAGGGCAAGGCTCTCTGGCAAATTAGACGGACACATCTTGAAACACACATTTTCCATTTTCTGCTTCACTGAACTGCTAGGCGACAATAATGTGAAGAATTATTTGGTTATGCAGGCCAGCTTTGCCCTGAGTAGCTCAGCCATAGAAGCTGTCAGTTTGTGGAACACTTGATAATAGTTGCAAGGTCATCTAATTCACATATGCCAGTTTTATGCAGATATGCACTGTTGGATGTAATTTAGGGAATAGTTAAACAAATGTTTACATCAACATTAAGGGCCTTTGAAGTAACTTGGGGCCCAAGGTTTACAGAAGTTTAAACAGAATTCAGTAGTAATGTCATTATGTAAAATAATTCTAATTCTAATAATAACAGACTCTGTGTTTCCTTAAGGAAAGGTATGGCAGCGTATTGGTGTGTTATCTAGTTCAGCTCTTGGCAATTTGGCCAAAGGAATCACATTTTCTGAAAATTGCTGCATGCATATGGACCATTGAGTACCAGCCAAAACACCAACTAGCTGGTGATTAGAATTTATATTAGACACTCCATTCTTCTCTCGGAATTCCATCAAATTTTGTATTTAAAGATTTAGTATTTGTGTTTCCCAGGATCAATGAAAGCCTGCGATGAAAACAAAGCAAGCGTTTCGTCTTCCTGCTCCACTGCTCTCCTCCTGACCAGATGTTATTCCAGTCTCCTCCTGGATTTATGGGCTGCCTTACAAATCTCTCCATTTCGGCTTGGAACATGTGCAAGGTTTCAAATAAATGAACTGCCTCCGCCGTAACAATGAGAATTTCTGAAGCTCTGACAAAGATCAATCATGCCTGCGAGCTATGGAGTCGTGCTCTCCGCACCAGCAGAACCAGCTGCATCTGAGCCCACACGCATCTCTCTCCCTCACGCCTGCGACACTGCGTCCCTCAGACCTACTGAGTTTTCACATATCTAAAACCAGGACAAACAAACATGCCAGCATGCAGGCAAACAAATGACGAAATGACACATTCATTGATACATTCATACTGACTGACGTTCAGACGTGCGTAAAGACACGCAAATGAAGAGATATTTGGCAAACCATTACTTAGGATTAAAAGTTCGAGCATACTTATCCTCTTCTGTGAGAGATTTTACCTTAAAGCCCAGTGATACTGACATCAGCAGTAGCTAAACATAATGCCCTCTAGAAATATGACTGCACAGAACGGAAAGCAGTGTCTGTTCACATCAGAAATTATGCCAATCTGTTACCTTATTTATTGATTTGTTTGTTTTTTTTATCTACTTATTCATTTGTAACGTGGTTGTCTGTTGTCAATCACCTTTAAACAATGGCAAAACCATGAATATATTACCTTTCTGATACTCTTTACCATTCAGCATCACACAGTCCAAAATATCGGGCAGATCATGCAAAGATGAGATCGCCTGTCTCTTCCGCCGGGCGGTGGCCCGGTCATCCACTAACGCAGGCCGAGGCCGCGCTCTCCGGCGCCCACCTCCTCATCCCTGCATCCCTGCGACTCGCCCAACGGTTCACGTCAATCAGCCTCCCGTTGTTGCTGCTGCCTGTCACAGGAGTTTTTGGAGCGCGGCTTCCTGTACGAGCAGGAGGAAACGTCGCCGTCGATTTCTGGAGGGCTGTTTGCGCTCCTTTGAGATCGACCCCGTTTTTTAACCAGTGCGCCAAATTTAGATGATTCAAGAGGGTCCGTGTTTTTCTTTTCCTTTTCCTATCTCCGCTGGGAATGTGACACTGCATACTCGGTAACCATTAGAAGGTTTCATCACGTTGTGATGTTTTTGAATGTGTTTATTTATTTATATATTTTCCATTTCAACAGCAGATTAAGTGGCAGGTGACTTAGATGCAATTGGTTTGGCGAAGCATGAAATTCTTCAAGATAAAAAAAAAAAAGAAGAAACCTGTGGGCTAGCCTTTATTTGTTTATTTATCTATTTATTTATTTATTTAGAAACTAATTAAAAGATATGATCTCCCCTCCAGAGCCCTTATAAACTTTTACTGCACTGTGTCAGCAGGTTATCTCTTGAGGCAGCCAGTGAGAAGCTATACCAACGTGCACAGCTGTTCCAGATGAACCCGTTGCGTGGCTGTTCCGAGCTTTGGACCATGAACGCTGAACGGCTTCCCTTCTGCTCCCCCTTCAGCATTCTGCTTCTGGCTCTGAAGAAGCACTTGGACCTAATTTGATGACTCTGTGAAGTCAGATGTTTCTCAGGCCTTTATCCAGCCTGTCAATTTGGGAGCATTTAAAGACAACTGGACTGCGCATATTAGACGTATCGTTAAATCAATGATGACTACAATTTCTACAAAGAATGGGCCTTGGCCGCAGGCCCTAGAGAGTCTGATCTCCGCAAAGTCATAATTGTGTCTCAAAGGAAGAAGACGCATAAGGATGACACATATTTGCATGCCCTTCGGTTCGATAACAGGCCGAGAGCCAGGCTCCTTCAGACAAACAAGGTTATGAGAAGGACTTGCGTCTCAGATGCTCCTTAATTGCCCTTGCAATCAATGATTTGTGATCAAGACAAAAAATATTGATCACTTGTTGATTTATTGCTTCCCATTTTTGGGCTTTTTTTTAAGCCGCCATTTATAATGTGACATGAGTCTTGGCTTATAAGGACCTCAGTCACGAGTATTAATGAATATTACAAGAAATTCCCATTACATGTTTTAGTTCTGCTGTTGGTCCAGACTGAGGGCACTTAATGTTTAATGCTTCACTACTGTCTACGGGGTCAGTGACGGCAGGCTTTTTGAAAGACGAACACAAGCATCGGTTCTATAACTGGTAACACCGCCCAGAAACAAACATACAAACACACACACAAGCCATTTTGTACCGTCGGCGTATCTCTGTGATTCATAACCTCAGCACACTGAAGCAATCACGAATCACCCACTGACCTGGTATGACCTACATTCAAAATAAAGAAATAAGCATCAAGTAATCACAGTATAATTTCCCTTGAGTTGACTTTTTGCTTGGAGAAATTATATATGCCAGGTCAGCGAAGAGTAGAAAAGGCAGTTTGCAGACATGAGGTTAAGTTCCTGGGGTCCTAATGGCGCAAGCTGTCTTGCCATTTTCCTCTTTGCTGTATTTTTGACATTTCAGTTGCCCTTTATGAAGCTGCCGTCCTGCAAGGTTCAGAGTCTCTGCTGTTCTTTACCATATTTGTCAGCATGCTGAACACATTTTTTTGGACACTGTATTGGGATGTTTCTTTTAGGGGAATATTCTGGAAGCGTGCTCTTCCTTGATTGGAGGCATTAGACTCCAGGCAGGGCCTGACCTAATGAGTTCACATCGCACCTTTAAGATGCAGTACGCAACACTGGGACTTGTCCACCTGACATTCTGCAGTTCAATCCATGGTGGCATGCTTTCATATTATTGACACACCAGCAATACTGAGCTAATTAAATACATTAGTGCTTTATTGACAGGCAAAGGACATGATACGCGGGGGATTTTGAAAAGGTAATTAAACTGGTGTTATTATTTAAAAATAGAGAGCTCGTGCTCTAGAGAAATAAGGGGTTGGGCAGGCGTTTCTAGCATGACATTTAATTGCAAATAGCGTCGCTGCACTTGAGAAACGCCATCGCTGGTACGAGACTAAAGACATTCCACTGTAATACAGTGAAAGCCGTCTGCCTCCAAACACCTGCGTTTTAAAGTAATAACTGTTTTCAGCAGTGCATAGTCCTATACTTAGAAAAAGTCATTTCATAAGCTGAAGAAACCCTCAGATTTTAACTGCACGTCTTCCTATTTCAGGATGTTGAACGGAAGCTGATATTATGTAGCATCTGTAAGTGAATAAGTATAGTTCTGCATTAGAAACTCTCAAAATATGAAGACTGAAATAAGATGGCGCGTATCACTGCAGCCGAGACAGCTTACAGCTATGAAATCTCATCTGGTGCAGATACACACAGCTTCGCATTACTGTTGGCTGGTTAACATGACAGGTTTGCACCTCCAGCCCCACACCCTGTATCCGTGGATACAGAGTAAAGATGCATCCAAACACACTCATGGCAAGAACCTCCTCTCTGTCTTTACTATGACTCATTCTATCTGTAGTCTGCATGGTGTGTGTGAGTCAAGTAATGCATGCAGAGACCTTTTGAAGATCCCTTTTAGACACCGAGCAGGAAGTGGAGCGACACACAAGGCTGCATCAGAGCAGGTGACGAGACAGGGTGATTTTTTTTATTTCTCCATCCTCCCAAACGTACAGACTGCAGCACTTTCCCAGCATGCTCTTTGGCAGCTGCTAGGTTCAGTTCTCGGTGGTCACATGACAAGGAGGCAAGAGCGGGAGAAAGCGGGAAGTTATTGCCGCTGTAGTCGGATGCTTTATTCACATGGATTGACAGAAAATCAACACCAAGGGAAATTGTTATGGGGAGTGTGTTTCCACCGTGCAGATGTATCACCCTGTTTACTCCATTTGTTTAGCTCATATTTAATGTAGTAACACTGTCTCTCCTAAAGCGTTTTTCTTTAAGGTTTTGACGTTTAATATGCGGGTAATGAAGTCTAATGAACTTGGAGGAAACTTTCATTGAACGTTAAATAAGCTTTAAATAATTGAGTCTGAGCTGAAGCTCTCTACTGACAATAGCAGTAATAGTGTGTGTGTGTGTGTGTGTGTGTGTGTGTGTGTGTGTGTGTGTGTGTGTGTGTGTGTGTGTGTGTGTGTGTGTGTAATGGTGGCTTAGTTTACAGACCTCACAGCTCACTGCACAATGAGTCTAGAGGAGAAGATGATTTTTGAAAAGATTCGTTTTGACAAGACTCACCTTTGCTACGGTTGTCATTATCCAAACGTGTTTATGCAGTTGCCCACAAACAGTAACAAACAAGTCTATAATTTAGGCTACCTGAAGATTTTTACAGCAGACTGGATTAAATTCATTAGTCAGTGTCGAAGAAGCTAAAAGGCAAATCTGTCAAGTTTCATACATTATAAGTAGGGTTGTTTCTCCGAAATCATTTTATTAATCGTGTTATTGTTTGAGAAGCACCACTTGTATAAGTCTCTTGACTAATAACTTACTTCTACTGCTCCCTTATTTCATTGCAAAATGCTTGAGCGATATGGTTGTTTGGCAAATTATGACAACTGGGTCCGTGGTTATAATTTGTTGCAGGCTGAGGGTTTTATCTGTTTCTCATCTGTATGAAACATATCGGCGAGGCGAAGACTATAAAAGGAAATGCAGCGGAAAGCCGTGATGATGCAACCAGAAAGGGTTTAGCGCCAACTGCTTCCGAGAGCAGAGAAGCTACGGAGGTGGAGCCTACGGGCACGGTGGCAGGGTGTGGACGTTCAGGCAGTTCAACAGCAGACATCTGCAGATCTGCGTCCGGGAAACACTTAAAAACAGCTGTAATATCAGTGAGAGAAGAGGAAAGCCTGAACATGTATGAATGTAATGAGCAGATGCTCTGGTTAGCTGCTTGGTGTGTTGGAAGAGGCAACTGGTAGTGAAATCATATGAGAATGAAGAGGGCATAATGAAAAAAGAACAATAATCAAATTGATTTACCTTGAAATGAGTGTTTATCCGAACTGCTATCTCTGGTTGAAATGAAATGTTTTACATGTGTTTAAATGATTTCTGCTGAGGGGGGATTTTATTGATGTTGATCTTAATGATTTATATTCCACATGTAAAGAAGTTTTCTTATTTCTGTTTATTCAGACAGATTCATTGCTGTCCATTGTGCTTAGCGCTAAAGAAAATCTTGTGTGGCTCACCACAGCTTTTATTACAATGACAGCCAGGGTCTTATTTTGGGCTTCTTATTCCAGTATGTACAGTATATTGCAGAACCTGAATACAGTTGCTATGGTTAACATCGAGCAAGCATGTTCTATCTGTCATCCCTCCTTCATGAAAGGATAGAACAGGCAGACCTGGGGCACAAACCACAGACTTAATCCACCTCTTCATCCACCTCCTCATCCACCTCTTCATCCACCTCCTCATCCACCTCTTCATTCTATTCAGCTTCTTTTACTTGGTGTGCCACTCCAGTGCTTTGCCCTTTGTGACTGTGGACTCACCGGTGCTCTGAATTCCTACTCTGAAATCATACGCCAGCCCCGTAATATGGACGCATGTACCCGTGGAATGTGCCTGAAATTGACAAATCAATATGCACTGTTTGCTTATAAACACAATTATGTTTATCAGTACATGGACGCTCTGATTCGTTTTTTTGAGAACGCCCCGACATAACACACAGTGACATCGACAATGTCTGCTTCCTATCTCGGGTCACTGAATTGAATTTTTGGTGACAGACCTCTAAAATTAAGCACAAAATTAAGCAGAAGTTAAGATCCTGAGATATGTGTACAACTCTATTTGCCCCAGAACCTCCTAAATTAGCATATAGTGGAAAATTGTTTTACTGGAGCAGCAAAATGAAAGTGCAAAGCCATCCTCTAACTTTTAGAAAGCTTCAGTGAATCTAGCCCTGAGGGTGAGGTGCAAATCTTCCCTTTTCTGATACCAGAGCCCAGATGAGAATCGGAGATAAAAGGCCAAGAGTCTCCGGGTGTTCTTACAAGGACACCATTGCCAACTTTCTTAGTGAAATTTAAAAATCAACAAAGGCAAACTGTTTAAAAAGAGGAACCTTCTTCAGAACAGGGGGACCCTACCTCCAAAACCCGTCCAATCCGTCAGGACTCTGTGGTGCCAGGAAGTTCTCATGGAAGGATGATTGATGATGGCGTAAATACGAGCGCAAAGCTCCTCACCTGAGAAACAGGCGTGTTTCCGCAGCACATATGAAGCTGGCGTCCCTTTCTCCGTCAGCCTTTTCATTTCCTCTCCGTAGCGAGGAGAAGACTACAGGAGAGGGGGGCGTGAAGGACAGCCTCAAGGTTGAGCTAGAGCTTCAGAATCAGAACGTATGGCGTGAAACGTCTACCATTCCGAGTTTGGGCGGCACGTTCAGGGGGAACAGGCACAGAGGCCTCCGGCCCGCATGCTGTGCTCACGTCACACCCCCAGCTGCGGCTCCGCCTGCCGCTCAACTTGGCCCCGCCTCACGCCAGCTCGCTCCGCCTCCCTGGAGTTACAGACAGCTGCTTATTTCACGTTTCTGCCAACCTTCCCCCATGTACTGACTGGAGTTTCGCGTCTTTGAGAACTCTTGCTAATGTAGTGCTACTGTGCTTAATGACTGCTGTCACAGTCTAATGTGCATTTCTACAGCAAACTTGTTGTCTGGTCTCTAAAACGATGTCTTTTCTATCTTTTTTTCACCATAATTGTTCTCACTTCATTTAATATGAATTGTGCTGGGTTGGCTTTTGACGTCAGAGAGACGGCCTGCCTCGGATTTTTGACCCGTCTGTCCCTCCATTAGCACTTGTGATAATTATGTTGAAAACGGAGACAGCGGGGGTGCCGTGGTTATTGATCAGACTGTTATGTAAGGGTGTTACCTTTCGGTCTGCAGTGATGAGACGACACTTAGACGTGGCACTCACGTCAGACACACTCACACTCCCTGCCAAATGGCTGACTTCCTCTATGCTGAAAATCTTCCAGTTTTCTTATTTAATGTTCTATAACTGAGATTCTGTGAAAAACTAATTCTGTGCCCATCACTGTTTGTCAACTTATTTATTTATGACATATTTATTATAACTTTGGATTTAAATCTAGTGAGTGCTCTGTATTTTATTTTCTCTATATGTAGGGTTTTTTTGTATTGACACATTGTATGTTGTTAGGGCTCCACAATAAATATAATATTTGAGAAGAATGAGCAATGTTTTAGAGAATCGATAAGTTTTGAACACCATTATTCTTATCTGGATGAGTGCTAGTGTTCAGTCAGCAGGTTTTACCTTGAATGATACAATGATGCACAAAATGTTTCAGCTCCCACCAGTCACAACTCTCCTGCCCTGCGCTCGGTGTGGTTGGTCCTTTTCTGCAGAGGTCATTACAACACCCTGCTTAACAGCAAAAGAGATTTGTCTTTGCACGTCCTGTTCATATCTTCTGATTATAACAGGTCTCAAAAGCTGTGAGGTCGTCACACTACTGTTCATCCCTGTCCTGTGAGCTGACTTTTAAACTGACGGTCCCTCTTAAGAACCAGTCCTCTGCTCTGAGAGCGTTTATTCACACCGGACTGGTCGATATATCTTCTCTTTCCTGGTGCAATTGAGATTCAGCCCATAAGTCAAACTGCCTCAGATTTTTTTCTAAGCTTTTTTTTTTAGATGATTTTTTTTGCTTGCTTTAGTGTTTGTTTTGCACTGTTCCCCACAACTGACCATTACATGGGATATAACAACAGAGCCGTGTGCCATTTTTAGCCATTCGATATACGTGGGACTCTTGGTAGCCGTGACCCGCACCCGTCTGGCCCTCAGGAGAGAAGCAAGTGTGCTTATCTTTAATTGTGCCGTGTGGACAAGCACTGAACCCCTGAGGCCTAAATAATGATTTCCAGTACGTGACATAGTGCTGACAGGGGCTTTCAGCAGCTCTGTGGCCCAGACAGTGCAACCTGAGGCGGGAGGGGTGTTGCCGGGACAAGTTCTAGCAGACAACCTGCCTGGAGCCGTCGGCAGTTGCCCTCATTGATCGAGACAGATGCAAAGGTGTGCAGAGGTCCGCTTTACAAATTGATGCTGATACTGAGCTTGTGAATGTCTCGTATATGTAACAAGTTCACACTAAAGGTATCAGTTGTGAGGCTCACCAAACACCAACACCCCCACCACACCACCACCACATGAAACATTAACATACACATTTAATCATACCCTCTCCCTCATCTTAGGCTGCGTCCAAATACGTCGGCACAGCAGTTGCGGCTCTCAGTGAACACTCTGCCAAACGTCCACCGTCTACACCTCCATCAAACTCTTTTGAAAGCCAAAGCCATTCAGAAGAAGACCATTTAGCTGGAAGTGCCACGTCTTCACCCACGCCACGCGTGTCCTCTCCGGCGTCACGACGACCCGGCGAAGACCCACTCAGAGTCCGCTACGCAGGTTCACCCGCACGGCACCACCACTGGGAAATTGCATCTATGTAAATATAAATGATTCTGGCAAGGGTGCGAGTAATTGAGAGTTATGGTAAACCCCTGGCCTCCACCCGGACCCCGCCTGCCCCCCTCCCACCACCTGCCAACTCCATCAGCAGCTCCGTCACGCCGCCTCGGTGTCTGCACTTGATCTCCGAGATACCAGCTCTCATTCTCCCTTTTGTAGCTTTCACGCCGGCCAAGATGGAGACATAAAGGACTCGACAGGCTTTGAAAGGAGAGAACTGCACCTTCGGTCGACATGGGATGTATCTTTTCTGGGTACAGTCCATGGATTTAATAGTGACATTTTACATCTGAGCTCCCCCATATATTCTTCATTGGACATGGCAAAGCACACTGTTAAATGGTTTTCTGACAGATGCTAAGTGAATCATTTTACACTCTGTGATTAGACTTTCAAGTGTCGGGCTCTTTGTTTTAACTCTCCTGCGTGTTAATTGGATGGCATTTTAATTGCATGCAAATGTCCGGATGCCATACAGTACGACTTTTTTTTCCATTGGGGAATAACAAGAACAACAACAAGAACAACAACAACAACAACAACAATAATAATAATAATAATAATAATAATAATAAAAGCTTCACGAATAGCAATTTGGTTTGATATTATTTCTGCATAACTAAGGAAATCTTTCAAATGAAAATAAATTCAATCAATGACATTTAATTCAATACAATTTATTACATGTATGGAGAAAACAACTACTGTACTGTAGATTTAAACTAATGATGCCAATGCTTTTGTTTCCTCACAGATGGACGTGGACTGTTTATAGAGGTTTTCTTTCATTGTAACACTGGTCAGGTCTAAATCCCAATGAAACCTATGACACATGCCGGTGAATAAATGTAATTGAAGAGCATATCAGTTCACCAAAACTCTTGTTGTACATCAGTATTTTTACCCAGTACACCCCATTCTCAGCATCCTTAGCTGATTTTATCTTTTCAGATCCATGGAGTAAACATATAGCAGCTTCACATATTGTAGATAATAGGATCTTTTGATGGTTTTACTACACATCTATGTGGAGAAATGCCAAAGCACCATGCAACCCATAGGGATAATAATGGACTCAGGATATTGGCACGATGTACTTTATCGTTACTTTTGATGGTGTTTACTGTGTGCTGACTGCTCACATTGTGCAGGGTTGCACTGAGCACACCTGTGAAGATCATGTGAAGAATTCAGTCCAATTCATTTACCCAGAGGAGGTAAACAGTCAATTACACTCTTTGTAGAAAGCAGTGGTCTTCCATTTCAGCACTCCACCATTTGTTTATTTGCTTTATAGAGAACCTTGAAGACCCCCCCCCCCCCCCCAGTTCACCTGTGGAAAATCTGAGAAATTCTACCTAAGTGTCCTATGGTGTGAAGCTTCCTGCAAACTTCAATGCTTGCTATTGCAGACCGAGACCCGATGAAGCCCAAAGAATGCGTTGGGAAAAAAATAACATGATCAATGCATCAGCTTTGTCAAGCCAACGTAATAAGAAGAAGATTAGGAAAATCAATTCTCTCGGCCTTCTGAAGCCAGCTTAATAAGGGGAACAGGGATTTCAATGCTGTTGGCGTTTTCAAGCAAACATAATTACGTTAAACACACTCGAATATTTGCCTGTCTGTCTTGAACGGAGGGGAAACAGCGTGGCCACGACCTCATACCTCTCGGTCTCCCTGCGCAGGTGTCTACGACGTCTGGGCCTGCCGTAAACACATTTCAGTCGCGCAGTGCTAAAACCGCGACTTAAGTTTGTTTTTAGCAGCATGGCCTTTACGTCTTTCTTCAGAAAAGGGCACCATGCATCAGAGAGCCGAAGTGGGCCACGCCATAACAATGCTTTAATTTACAAGATTTGTGTACTTGCCATGGCCTGAGACACAACCTATGCATCTTGGCTGGCGCATTAGCCGAGGACGGCCCCGGTGACAGGCGGGTTCTCTCCTGCGTTCAGCTCAAAATGAGTGAGGACGCCTCTGGTGCCAATCAATGGCAAACAGGAATCTGATAAACACGCGTGTCTCGCAGCGAGAGCTCCTACCTGGCAACTTACACGAAATAATAAGAGGTCTTATTATTTCCAGGGGGAAATTAAGGAGCAGTTTGATGGATGACATATTTCAATATTTGAGTGAATTATTGCATAGTTTCAACACAAAGCGGCCGTTTGACTGCCCGGTGTGGTACCACGCAAAGAATCATTCAGCACTGCTTTCAACCCACACCAAGAAACTCAGTTATAATAAGTTATAATATATATATATATATATATATATATATATATATATATATATATATATATATATATATATGTATATATATATATATATATATGTAACTAACATGGAAATTCTTATAGCAGAACTTTAACATGAAAAATGATCATAGTAATTCAAGTAAAAAGATAATTATCATTACCTAATTATGGCTTGGGTATTTCACTCCTCATGTTATGAAACTTTAGGAGAGACTAGCACAACCAAACTGGTTATGAATACATTACAGTATATGAATTGTATTTATTGCCAGTCTGATTATATAAAAGAGAAAAAAAAATCATATTTCATGCATGCGAGTTTAAGTGGAGTGGAAAACGTCTATCAGCAGTGCATCTACCGTGACTCTTTTCTTGATGTTGTTTAAAAAAGCAACATGTTTACACATTTGTTTACTCTGCTGAACTAAAGATTCTTTCTTCCTGTTCATCCTGATGCTGATGAGTCTAGTCCTCATATTCCCATTACAAATGCAATTAAGTCTTTGCTGCTCTGTTGGGGATTCGCAATCCACTGCCATAGAAACATAGTCACAAGTCTTTGTCTGTAAGATTAAAAACATTAGGCATGTTTTGATTCCTAAAATTGTAATGAGCGATGTTCAGTGCAATCCTCAAGCTGTCCACACAGTCTGAATGAGGTAAACGTGCGTTATTGCTTACTGTTGGTTGTTTGATGGCCTGTTTGGAAGTAGTTCTATGAATACACCAGCGTTACGTCTCCCTGGAGGAATGACTGACACAGAATCTAATATCGAGGGCCTCAGGGGAAATTAACGTCATGATGACAGTTGACAAGATCAACAGTTCTGAAGGAAAAAGGCTTTTTTTTCATCCAGGTCCTTTAATTATATGGATGTGGGTTGAGACACAGAGAAATATTTGCATTTATCTTTATACATAACTGAGGTAAAGGATTTTTCTGAATATTTTAGCTCCTATTTACATATACGGTCCAGTCTGAAAGGAAGAGTGAAGTCTTCTTTGCATCTGTGACCAGCCCCATTTTGGAGTACAGCTGTCATGCTGTATAGAAACTGTAATCCTTTATTTAAATGTTATTTTATTTGAAAATAGTTACCTACTTTAGAAAAATCTGCTGTGTGAAACTCACCCAGTTCACAAACATGCTCCCTGTTACGTTGGAGAAAGTGTCTGATGTGACTTCAGCTTGTGACGACCATTAATCAGACAGCTGTGAGTCTGTGCATGTCTTAAAGAAGCGCGCCACGCTTCCTGAAGCTTCTTCTACTTTGCCAGACTTGTTGACATCAAATTGATTTAAGCCTTCACTATTTCATTTCCTCTAAGGTCCTGAGGGAGGTATCCCTCCAATTTCTTTTGTTGTTCAACTTCATCTCTTATTTCTCATGGGGTGGGGAGGTTTAATTCTCCTTTTGATGTCTTCTAGAAAGATTTTTCTTTCTCTCTTAAGACTTAAGCACTTATAAGATGTTTAAATGGGCACCAAGGAAATGTATACTGATTAATTTATTATGTTTCAGATGTTACAGTTGGTGGGAATACAGCATATAAGAGAGGTGAGTCTGAAATATAAAGTCTAGAGTGACTGGGTGTGGGTAAGGGTGTGGACGGGTGTGAAGGTGTGGGTGGATGTGGAGATGGGGATGTAGAGGTAGGTGTTGAGGTGGGGGTGGGAAGGTGTGGGGATGGGTGTGTGGAGGTGGGGATGTGGGTAGATGTGGAGATGGGGATGTAGAGGTAGGTGTTGAGGTGGGGGTGGGGAGGTGTGGGGATGGGTGTGTGGAGGTGTGGTGGGGTAGTGGGTGTGGGTGTGGAGGTGAGGAGATGGGAGTGGAGGTGTGGTAGTGGGAGTGGGTGTGGAGGTGTGGTAGTGGGAGTGGGTGTGGGTGTGGAGGTGTGGTGGGGTAGTGGGTGTGGGTGTGGCGGTGTGGTGGGGTAGTGGGTGTGGGTGTGGAGGTGTGGTGGGGTAGTGGGTGTGGGTGTGGAGGTGTGGTGGGGTAGTGGGTGTGGGTGTGGAGGTGTGGTGGGGTAGTGGGTGTGGGTGTGGAGGTGTGGTGGGGTAGTGGGTGTGGGTGTGGAGGTGTGGTGGGGTAGTGGGTGTGGGTGTGGCGGTGTGGTGGGGGAGTGGGTGTGGGTGTGGAGGTGTGGTGGGGTAGTGGGTGTGGGTGTGGAGGTGAGGGGATGGGTATGTGGAGATGGGATGAGGGTGGGGGTGTGGGGAGCTGCCACTGGAGGTGCCAGTGAATCTATTTCATAACAGCAATGACACCATGACTAGAGTTTAACCGAGAGAGTAGATCTTCACAGCGGTTGGTGGTGCTCAACCGGCCGTCTCAGTAAGAGCTTAACTGCCATCTTTTTTTTTGGAGCTGACAGCCTGTCCAGCCCTAATTTGATCAGCTTCACGATTTATCTTATCAGAGCAGTTCAGACACATGTTCAATTCGTACGACAGCATTAATTTTTCTCTAAAGCAAACACAGCTGCACAAAGTCACGTTGCTAAGTTTCAGACACCACACAAAGCAATAAACAAACAAGCGAATAGGTCCAGCATCACATGAGCTGGTTCAGTACTAGATAAGGTCATCATTATCGTCATAGAATAACATCCAATTTCAAACCTTAACTATAATTACATATCTAAGATTACGCATAGTTTCACAAACCACTACAACAGACTGAATAGAAAAGAGGTGCACATTTGTTGGTACAGCTGCACATTTTTAATAGTTGCTAGTCATTTACTCACATCCTGCAGCGGTGTATGTTTTCACGTGTGTGTAAGGCCTGCAGGTCAACAGCATTTCGGAGGGGTTTATTTTGTCTGTGTCCAGATGGGTTTTCAGAACCTCGGGGTAGTGGAGCCAACAGCTGACCCTCCCACACGTACAAATCCCCCAGGGCGGGCTCTGCCACTCACATACTGCAGAGTCTACTGCCTAATGCCTCCTGACACCACGCAAGCTCTTTCTGAGGAAAATCAACTGCATTGCCCAAACGAGGTGTATCAGCGTAATCCACTGCAAATGCCATTTGCAGACTAAGCAGAGCTGGTCGCCACATACGCATGCCTGCCAGTCAAGCTCTGGAAACAGGTGATAAACAGTTTGCCATCAGAATGAAAAGAGATCAGATATTAACGGTGCAACTGCTCAGACTGCTCAGTGAGGGGAGTGGAAGAGCGTGTGGGCTAACAGAGTCTGGAGGTCATGCCGTTATTCCGAGGATTGTCGAATGAAAAAATCTAACCTTTATTGCATTTTATTCTGAAAAGGAATATTTGCCCATGATCCATTTGTGTGTGTGTGTGTGTGTTCAGAATCTTGACATAATCTTGTATTTACATTCCAGGCTTGGAAACATAACTGAGATTTCTCTCCCTCGTTAACATGCTGAAAGTATGCTCACTGTGACATGTCCCGAACCTGGGATTCTGGTTCGGATCGCGGCCAGATCGTGTGTCGTCTGTGTCCTGAAGCCCTTTGAGAATGCCACCAGCCATGTTCTCATTGTTCTAGAAGGACAGAAGGGTCTCGAAGCAATTTACCGGCCGGTCAGGCCGATCCTATGGCTGAACTGAGAATGATACAAGCATGTGCTTTGAAAAGCCGAGGTGTGAGACCTCATTGGAGGTGCCATGTGCTATTTTCTGGCAACAACCTTGCACATAAAGGTTTGAATAAGATTAAATTGGATGAAAAAAAACAAAAAAACGTTACACCATAGTTTGGTGCTGGTGACTGAGCCCTGCTTACCAGTGATAGAATGAGGTCCCCATCCAGTGGTCCACGTTGGCATGTAAGTTCCTCAGAACCCTGCTGATCTTGAGCTGCTGAAGATAACCTGATCCTTCTTAAAATGTTCCAGCCGTCTGTGGTGGTGCAGGGTTACAGACGTGTGGAGTGCACATCCGTGTATAAAATCCCCAAATCTCAAATCCTGTGTTCTTACATACAGAGTAGAATAGACATTCTGTAGGTTGCTACAGTGCCATATCATTCACTCCGAAGCTCCGTGCCGTGCATCCAATTTGTGATTATATTGCTTTCTGAATGTCAGGACCCAGGCCAAGTCTATATCCTATGAATGTTTTTGGGGAACGAATAAAAGTCTCCAACGGAGAACGAATAAAAGTCTCCGCGACAGCCGAAAACATTCGGAGCCATAACAATTTTTAACTTCGGGGTGTTGAGAAATCAACAGCGAGGCAGAACATGGCGTTATTTATTTTTTTCATTCGTTCTTTTATCGGAGCAGCTGCCTGCATAAGAATCAGAGGCCAGAACTGAGATGGAGCTGTCACTCCGCTCCTGTGGGGCGGGTACCGAACGCAGGGAACCGGACGGCTAATCCGATTGGGGAGATTGCACAGACGCACTCCTCAGCCTTTCATTTGGGCAGGAAGCAGACGGGAGGCTGAGCGCGGTGCTGTCGGGAAGATGCTGCGATCTCGCTTTCGCTCCCGCGGCTTTCAATATTCCAGGGAAATACGTGAAAGGTCAGCTTAATATTAAAATTGCACTCTGTGTTTGCTTGCGGAAACATCTTTGCAAGCTTGCAAGGTAGGGCATAATTTTAACAGGAACATTTTTTGGTGTTCCCTAAACTGAAGTCATGAGTAATTTCATGCTACAGAGCCCAGTTCAAATGTGTTTCAACCCCCCCCCCCCCCCCCATCCCAACCCCCCAGCAACACCGCTCTAGTCTGGAACCTACAGGCCTCTCTAGCACAAATATTTACTGCCTGTTTTTGAACCTTTGTTCACACACACTGTAGTGGAACTGGCAAACTGCAATAACTTGTGATCATCTAATCGTGAACCTTGTAGAGGCTATTCCTTCTCCACCTCCCCCTGTCTCTCTCTCCTGCCCGTCTCTCTCTCCTCCCCCTGTCTCTCTCTCCTCCCCCTGTCTCTCTCTCCTGCCCGTCTCTCTCTCCTCCCCCTGTCTGTCTCTCTTCCTCATGCTGCTCACTTACATTCCCTTGGTGTTCAGTTTGTATTTCAGTCACATTTTATCCTGGTTTTAATTCTTCCAGGTCTGTTTGAGGGTGCATTGCCTCAATCAATTCCTATCATTTAGATTAATCCTCAGCTTTCTTAATTCAGTATAGTCTTGGGATAAAATGGATTTAGGACCATCACGGGCATCACTGGTTCATTGAGCTGGTTCTTTTCAGTTTGATGACCCATTAAAACCTGTTCTCTGTGTGAATGCAAACAGGTGCAAGTTTTCAATTACTTATGAGAGGTTTTTGTTTGCTTGTTGTTTGTAGCCTATTATGTTTCTAAGTTTGGTCTTTCACACATGTATGTACACATATCCAATTCACCACTGAGTTAATCCAGAGTGTTATAGTATTGCATGTTGTGTCATGGTGTGCTTAATCTCAGTCATTTCCTATCTATCCTAGCTATCTTGGGTGCTAGTCTCTAAGTATCACTGGAACTTTTACATTAAACGTCTGCTGTCACTTTGTCATGCAAAAGGATAATGTGCTCAACCATAAAAGGATAATGTAAGCCTACACAGCATTTTTAAAACGCTGGTCATAACGTAGGCCTATATAAGAATTCAAAAATAACAACACAAAACAATTGATTTGATCTTTATAAATTACCCTTCTTAAATTCTCAAGAAATATGTGCCGTTTCTACAGAAAGGGGACGGGGGAAAGGGCCGAGGATCGCTAAAGGATGGCAGAGTTACGACAGTCCCCTGTCTACGCTAAACCTCTGAAGAAATCTTCTTGCTCCCTCGCAGCTGTGAGCTGCAGATTGAAAGGGGAAAAGGAGAGCGCGCGAGTGGGTCTCGCGGGGGTCTGCCGCGCGCGTGACCGCCGCGCGCGTGACCGCCGCTCGCGTGACCGCTCGCTCGCGTGACCGCCGCTCGCGTGACCGCTCGCTCGCGTGACCGCTCGCTCGCGTGACCGCCGCTCGCGTGACCGCTCGCTCGCGTGACCGCTCGCTCGCGTGACCAGCGCGCCTCTCACGTGACTGCCGCTCGCTCGCGAGACAGCGGTCTCACAGATAGTGGAGAAGCATGAAAGGCTGATCAATAGGTCGGTGCACACGTCTTGATAGCGTACTCGATACTTGAAAAAAAAAGCATTATTATTTTAATTTAAACTCAATGGCAGAAATGTAACAGTACATGGATTATTGTCATTTTTTGCATGTAGACATAAACAACCCATTTCCAAATAAATTAAGTCTTCAATGACCAACGCATACCTTACATAATTCATGTAACATACCGAATAACACAGATATTAAAGTTTTCTCAGAATTAAATTCTCGCTGCATGTCATACATTTCTAGCTAACATCTCCAAGAAAAATGAAGAAGGATAATTATAAGAAATGGGCGCCGTAGGCGAGAAACTCGTAGGCCCAGTAACTCCTGGGGGGCCGCCTGCAGCTTCCCGCAGAGGCAAATAATGAACTTCAAAACTTTATTAGTCAATTGTGGTGCTATTTGTAACATATATTGGTGAAAAGATTTCCAGGTCTAATATTTGCTTTGTAAGCGTGGAAGGATAATTATTGGCGATTGTGCGATCACTTGACTTCTCTCCCCCCATCTTCCAGTGCCAATAAAGTGGGTTACCCGAATCGTTGGTGTTGCTTAGCTAATTCACTGTCAATTAAACATGCATCAGCGATCATCAGAGAGAATTGCTCACATCTGGGCTTTGGGACAGCGTGTAAGCGTCTTATCATCACCTTCCTCTGAAATTACATGTCAGACAGCAGGCTAATGAATCAGTGAATATGCAGTTTTCTTGTGCAGGTCTATCGGACGGCCCTGTCAGCATCCCGGACCGAGTGCTGCTGGGTGGGGCGCATTTAAATAACCGTTCAATCGAACCGGCCCAGCGATTCATCCCTCTCGCGCCTGGCACAGTGCTAAGCACAGCGCATCAGGACCGTTCAGACCATCAGTTTCCCTTTTCCTCGGGCTGGTTCAGCTTAGTCCACTGAGCTCGTTGCCAGATAACTTTCCAGAGCATGCGCGGTTTGGCCTCTGGCCTGATTTGTTGATGTGTGCATTTGAGGGCAAGTTACGCCACAGAAATGACATCATCAGTAGGACATCTTGACATGTGAGATGCTTACACTGCATCTTTCCTTTCCACATGCTGCTGACAAAAGTCATGGTACATCTTAAAAATAAAAAATTAAAACGTACTCCTTCAGCGCAACAATAGCCGCTCTCAATCTGATTTATTATCTAGCCAGGACGCTGAGCTCAAGAAGGCCCTATAGGGTTTTATGCCATCTTGGTCCTGTAATTCCACTGATGTGATTGAGCCTGTATTTACTGCCTTTATCTTCACCTAGTCCATATCAGAAATGAAGGGATTACAACCACTTCAGAAATATGGCACTATTTGCCTTAATAGTGCTTTTTGTGAATCTCAGTGCCAGAGACAGAAATGCAGTCCGTCGTAAATTCAGTCCCTTTATAAGAGATTTGAGGAGTTTTGCTAAGCAGTACTTGACTGTGTGCAGCCACAACAACTGGACAACATCTGTTGCCGTGGCAATAGACGGTAGAGCTCCAGACCAAGGTGAGGCATGACAAGAGATCCGTGCTCTGCTATTGGTCAGCCTTATTTTTGAGCATGGGACCGAGGAGAAAAGTATCGGTATTAGCACTGGTCTCCACTGGTGCGAGTTGGAACACAACTACAATGACTAATTACTAGCCTTGACATTTATTGATGGCCTGCACTGCAAGTTCCAGCCATTTCTTTTGAGTTATACCTTCAGAGTATCACTCTGGTGAAAGACGCTAGGCTTAACGATCCACATCAAGGCATTTAAGGGATAAATGTTGTTTCCATGAGCACCAATGGAGCCTTTCACAATAGGGGAGTGGGCTACATTTTTCACATGGCTACATCTCCCCTACCAGCATGTTTTACAGTGCGTATTTTCAATTTAATACGGCACAACACTTCTGTCTCTTTCACCCAAGGGTGAGGCGCAGACCCACTATGACACAGATTTCATGTCTTACCCCACCATGCGCCTCCAGCGTTTTCAAATGAATATCCCGGCCTCCCACACACATCCATCTGCCACCACCGTATCCTTCTAAAAGCATGCCCTCCCCTCCCAGTCTTGCCCCTTCGGTGCTCTGTGTTCTGTCGGTGGAACACGAACTCTGGCACCAACAGCTACTCCTCGCCAATCTAAACTTTAATTGGTTATTCACGGAGACGCATCTGAAACAGCCCATACCTGAAAATAACAGAGATGCTGCAATAAAAAAAAAAAACGTGAAGGAAAAAAAAAATAGAAATTTGCCGTGAAGGGAATAAGTCCTCTGGTATGAAAATCTGCAGTCAAATTAGAATTCCAACTTTAATTGACTGAAATGAACAGGAGCACAGACGCCTGGCTCCACTGCTGCGTAGATCGTGATTACTAAAATGGATGTTTCTGTGAGCCCAGTGACGGAGCTAACTCGCCACTCCTACTCCCGTGGCCGTCTCGAGGTCTCTGGGGCAGCCTGGAGAGTGTAGTGGAACCGGGTTGGATTCTGTTGCTCATTTGAAGATGACCACACAGCTGGAGGGGCCAGATGTGCAGATTTAATAGCTAATTACTGTCTCTCGCAGATCCCATGAGATTTTAGTGAAAGGTCACAGCGAGGAGGACAGTGTGTGGGGTTATTGTGCTCAAGTTATTGTGTTTGAGTTATTAGCTGTGAAATCGTGCCACTCATACTTTGTGGAGCAAAACTAATAATGCAATCCGTCAAACAATAACCCGCCTCTATCTTGGTGATGAAACTGCAAAATTGCAACCTCCTTCGACTTTGTGTATTCGGGGAAGGTGAATGTGTGCAGCAGGGGTGACTTTGAACACGTCCAACAAAGCACAGAGCAACCACACATACTTCAGACCATAGCAAAGCACTTCATTCAAAAACTGAAAAAAAGCCAAAAAAAGCCTAAATGTAATAGTACTGAACTACAGTGATTATGCAATAAAATACTTGAAATATATGCAAATGCAGCCAGTTACAAATAAACAGGTGAGATACGTTTAGTCATCTCTACTATCAGAATTACTGAACATCGTCCTTATTCATAACGATGTCCGGAAAATGAACGAAACAAGCTAAAGTGTGATCATAAAACTGGTCAAAAGACATCAATTTCAAAGTCATCTTTACTGCACTATGTTCAATCAGCATTACAAAAAGACCTAATTTCAAGCTTGGTACAATGACCTAACGATCATTTATCAGAGAAAAGTGTGATATTAAACACCTTGAGGTCCAGACCAAGGTTAGAGGTGGTAGAAAAAAAGGTCCCCACTTTTAAAACACTCCCAATATTCAACACACAGCACTAAAGCATTTGCTTAGAGGGAAGTGAATGAACTAGAATAGCATCCTTACCCCTATGATTTATTGATGCTGTTGATATCCCTAATGTTCATTGAGACCCTTGGAAAGAAGTCATGGAAAATATGCAAAGAAACAATATCTGTTCAATTTTGGAATATTTATGTTTCACAGAGTTTAGCAATGCAGTGGCTGAAACAAGACAGTGAAAACAGATTGCGGAGCCTTAAACCAGTTCTGAGATGAATCTACCTGACCTGATGTACTAGGCTTCTGAACACGGTACCCTCACCAATTTAGAAAAAGGATTACACAAAATGATGTACATGATGGCATATGGGTGCCCAAAAGCACACCCATCAGTCTTACTTTACAGGAACTGTACGTGTGCCTGTTCTGGTTTAGCTAAAAGCTAAAAAATAAAATGCCAATTTACACTTGGCTGTTGCTGTGGTCATTTTAAGAGCTTTTAATTTTTACACTACGCTCATTCATTAATTTACATGGTAAGCATAGCTTAGTTCATCAACCTGTTACTTCCCCCTTAACAGATTTTCTGTCAACATTTTAATTAAGCTTCATAGTTTTGGCAGGTAGAAATGCTTCTGTACTTCAACTGCACAGCTGAACACTGAAGCTGTAAGCTGGATTAATGGATAAGCCTGAAGGTGCCAATTAATCATAAATTAGTAATAAATGAAAAAAGATGCCATCTTGTGGCATAACTATGAACCAGAGGAGTCCAGCATAAATAAAGTGGATGGCTTATTCTCTCATTCCCACATTCTCACTTCCACAAGCGCATCAACCAATGGGATTCTTACGCCTCATCGTTCATGTTTTCCTAAGTCTACATTTCTACATAAATATCCAAGTATTTCCGGGCACTTTCTGTGATTTTGTGCACAACAATGTAAACAATTATCGGCATACACACTCTAGGCTGATGAGAACACGATGCTCAGACATTTTCTACGTGGCTTTAAAAGCCATTTTTTTGTTTTATAAGACTGTCTCTGCAGCAGTAATACAACAGGAGAAACTAGTAAATCATAAATCATTTTTGCGTTTTACTCAGGGATATAAAAGAAGGCGATATCACTGGTAAGAGTATAAATTACATCATTTACAGTTCAGCATTGAAATATATACTATACAGTGTATTTAAGTTGAAATCTTAATACAAAGGATGATACCTTTTGAAAACCATCATGTATGGCAAGGGGTTGACTCAGGAACACTGTTCTTGCTGAAAGCTGTGCTGTTGTTCACCATTAAGCAGTCTCTGTAGCCAGTGCCTCCGTTAGGAGTGTAAATAGGCTGAATTCGAAAGTCTCCTTTAAGGAGTTGCTCATTGTTCAGAGCCACTATTTGAAAGCTAGTCTCGGTCATTTCCAGGATGGAGTTATCCTTCTTCGTGCCTGCTTCACAGTAGTCGTCTTTCCTCCTGCCCCGGTTGTATTTCCACTTGGACGAGGCGGCCCGCTCCTTCCGGTGCACGTGCCAACAGAAGACACTGAGGAACAGGATGAAGACCACGAGCACGGCCCCGCCCACCAGGCCGGCCAGCAAGAGCGACGAGCTCAGGTCCTGCTGGCTGGCCTGTTCGGGACCCGCCGCGTTGGCTCCGGAGTCGAAGGAGGCGGACTTCGTCATCACCTCCGAGCAGATAGTGTCATCCCCCGGGTGGTAGCTGTTGAAAGCGTCCAGCGGGTCCACGCAAATGCGGTAGACGGATTTGGGCTCCAGGCCGGCCAGATCGACGCCCTGCTGCAGGCCGTCGACCACGGTCTCCTGCACGGCGTCGCCCGTCAGGCTGTGGCCCAGCTTCACCCACGTCACTTTGTACGCCGTGACGGCGAACGTGGACTTCCAGTTCACACGCACACACGAGCTGTTCAGCACGACGAAAGACACGCGCAGCGACCCTTGCTCGGGCGCGGTGGGCGGACTGTCCGTGGCCTGACCCCCGGCGGTGAGCAGTGTCGGCAGGGGGAGCGCAGAGGGCAGGTCACTGGTAGAGTGGGCGGGGCCGAGGGGTGGGATGGCTGTGTGGACTGCTGAATCAGCAGTGGGGAGGGGCCACGACGGGACGGGGCGCGTGATTGGGTGCACAGTGGCCTTGCTGCCGGGACACTGGATCAGGTCCAGATTGAGCTCTCGGATTACCATGCCGCGCACACTTTCTGGCTTCTGGCACACGAAGCCGCGGACGTTGAGAGTGGCCGGCAGGGACTTCAGCCACAATATGACCCATTTAATGTCGCAGTCACAGTGCCAAAGGTTGTTCCGAACAGTGAGCTGTCTCAGGCTGAGGAGACCATCAAAGACCCCCTGTGTCAGAGACTGCAGCTGGTTGTTGGAAATGTCCAGTCTCTCGAGGTGGTGGAGGCCGTGGAAGGATGTCAAAGGGATCTCAGTCATCAGATTTTCCTGCAAGTTGAGCTTGACTAAACACTTAGTAGGGATGCTGGGGGGAGGAACCGTCAGAGAGTTGCGTGCCAGAGACAGTGTCTTCAGGTTAACCAGGCTCTGGAAGGCCCCCGACGCCAGGCCCTCGTCTGTGAGGAGGTTGCCGTCCAGCAGGAGGAGCTCCAATCCCGTCACGTTCTCGAACGCGTCGTCGGTGATGAGCGCGATTCGGTTTTCATCCAGGCGCAGTTCCCTGAGCTCCTCGGGGAGCCCCACGGGGACGCTGCTCAGGTGGTTCTTGGTGAGGAAGAGGATCTTGAGGCTGATAGCCTCCCTAAACGCCCCCTCCTCCACCCCCACGGTGGAGATGGAGTTGTCGTCCAGGTAGAGCTCCTCCAAGCGGAGCAGCTGCCCCAGCGCGGCCCGGGACACGGTCTGAACGTTGTTCTCCTGCAGATGGAGCACCCGTGTGTTTTTGGGCAGGTTGACCGGGAACTCGTCTAACTGGTTGCCATAGAGATACACGGTCTCCACCGAGGCAACGTTGTGCAGCTCCATCGGAAATCCAGCATTGTTGATTTGGTTGTTGTGAAGGTAGAGGGTCTTATAACCCTCCCCTATTCCCAGAGGCACTGAAGTTAAGCTCCTTTCGTTGCAGTACACGAAGGTCCTGTCACAGCGACACTCCTCCGGACACGTGGTGGCCCAGGAGAACTGCATGTGGAGACCCAGAAGTATGGGTATCCACGGCGCGATGAAGGTCGTCACATCTTTATTCCACATCCGCACCTGTAACTCCATCTTCGTGACGAAAAACGTAACGAGGAAACGCCGTGTATAGTCAAAACGAAAACATGAATAAATTCCACCGGGTCAAAGTTTTTAAGTGCTTCTGAAGTGTGCCGGTACTGTGCAGGAGAGGTCCGTGGATAATCCTCCTGTAATTGCCTCTTGTAAGCCCCCCCAATTCAAGAGCAATGGTCTCATTAACTTGTGTGACTCCCTCGTTTGTCTCCATCCATGCTTGGGTTAGGACCGATAGAGAAGTGCATCACATTTTCACTTGGGGGGGTTAGTGGGGAGGGAGGGGGGGTGGTTAACGCATGTGGGCAACACCAGTGCATACAGCGGTGTTATCAGTGACGTCCCCGTCTGTGGTCACAGGCCGCTGGTCTCTGAATGACACTGCCTCCCTCCGACGGGGCATTTGGGCCCATTTGGCTGTTTGAACAGAAAATAGATAAGTTTTCTCTTCCCAGACAACACCACAGCAGAACAGAAAAAAATTGCAGCAGAGAGTGTTAATAATTGATGTGCGTGTGTGCGTGTGTGTGTGTATGTATGTATGTGTGTGTCCTCCATGGTATAATATAGACAAACAGCCCTCCAACACTTATAACCTTTTCGTTTCCGTAAAGCAGAACAAAACGTGAAAAGCAAACCGCAGAATGACATTAAATGTGCTCATTAGCATACCCTCCACGTGCAGGGAAAGGGACTAGTGACATCACCATCCCTGTGCTCTTACGCTTGTAAAGGGCGCGGAGGTGTTTAATCTGTCAAATGCCACGGTGATGGACAGGCCTGTGCTCCAATGATCTGACGGTGAGCTCACTCTCGGTGGCAATGACTGCCGGCCCGAGGAGAGCAGGACTACCGCTGCTAAATCAATCCGCTGAGCATCCGGTTAAAGGGGCTGATAACTGCACCTCAGGTTCAGCACAAGCCCAACTTCACCGTCAATAAAACGCTGACAGCTATTTAAGTCATTACGTGCGCTACATCTGTCTAGTAAGAGAAAACCATTACAACTTCTTTAACATAAGCCCCTAGGATATTTCACTGCTGCCGGAGGGTTATGGAAAATAAACTGGGGGCAAATTAACAATGTAACCCAATGCATTAAACGATTATTAAATCTTATTATATTTCGCCTTGTCTCCAACACCCATGTCTTTTCGTTAATAGATTTTAAAATTCAGAGTACTTACTAAAATTGCTGTTTGCTCTTTTCTATGGCCTGCAACACAGCAGGACCCCTTAAGACCATTTAATTTATTCCTTGAAGCTTGATCTCCCGGCATTAAAAATGAGATTTCCCTGGGATTCCGTGTGTAATCAACATTTTAACTTTTCCTTCCCTGCGTATTACAGTGTAATGTAAATTTGCTTTATCAGAGCTGACATCGTGTAAATCCCACCATATTATCTTTATACTGAACAATCCTGAATGTAAAATAACCAGCCGTGACTCTTAAGAACAGTGAGGGCCAGGAGTGAATCCACTATGTAGGCCGATTTATGTCAAGTACGGTCATATGTGATCTACCGGTCCGTTGACCCGTTTTAAGTTGCCAGATCTCTAGCAGAGACACCAAGGAGCCTATTTAGAAGTTACATGTCATACTGGACGTGGTGTGGAGAAACTAAAGGGCGTTGTGGATCTTTTCAAGGGAGAAACTCAGTATACAGTGCAGATATGAGCTAGAGAGACCGCGGGGAGGATTGCGCCCACACTGTGGCTGTTTGAAAGGTGCTTCACTAGCACTGATACCATCATACATACAGTCGAAAACATGGCATAAACATCCAAAATATTTTATCACCCATTTTAAAAGTCATAATTCACAACCCGAACCGCTCGCCTGTAATAAGTTGGCAGTGGCCACAGAAAGCAGAACCGTTTTAAGAAGTTTGGGCTGCCGTCGCATCTTGACGCGCCGGTACCGAACACTGTTATATTTAGTTGAAAAGAAGAAGTCCACCTTCGTTTTACGGTCCGTTTAAACTGGATCGGTCCGAGTTAAAACGCGAGGATATCATTCGAGGCGGTTTACCTGTTTGGAAGAGGCTGGATGCCCCTCCGTGGCGCATCTAGACATCTTAAACGGCTCCAAGCTCGTCGCTCCGGTTTAAGGGTGTTTTGGACGGACTTTCCGATCAGGCGCAATAACGATTCCTCGGTTTTTGGACGGTACTCCCGAACCGCAGAGGGTCCGCTCGAGGATCCTGTGGCTCCGACGGAAAGACGAGCGACATACTGACGAGTAGGTCCAGATGATCACGGTGCTGCTCGACGATGCTGATGCTCCAGCCCGGCCACACGGACTTTAAGGGGCTGGAGGAGACGCGCTTCCTTCAGAAAAGATTAGAGAGATGGAGAGAATGTAGGAACTCGGGGTTTTTTCTTTTCTTTTTTTATTCGCAGAGAGAATTTCCAAAAGCGAAACACTTTCCTTCGCTATGGTCCGTTACTACAATACTACAATAGTATTTACATCGAATTGTTTATTCGTAACGTGTGAATCGGCGTTTCCCCTTGAAACCCATGGGAAGGATTGCAGTAATGAATTCTGTTGATAGCGATCTCTCTCTCTCTCTCTCTCTCTCTCTCTCTCTCTCTCTCTCTCTCTCTTTCTCTCTCTCTCTCTCTCTCTCTCTCTCTCTCTCTCTCCCCTCAAATACGCGCGCACGCACGCACACGCGTCTAAAAGCGAATAAGTGATTCATGAGCTATTCTTTACATAAGACTTTATTTTATTCTCAGTTTAGACTAAAATGTATTTGACCTATTACAGAAATGCTGTTTTTATTTCTCTGACTTCTTTTGAAAATGACCTATTCAGACCTTTTCGGTGAACGCCACTAACACTCTACTACAGCTAACCCTCTGGTCTTATTTCTTTGCTAATATGAACACTTGTTAAAATTTGACTGGAAAATAAGGAAATGCTTGTGAATTTATGATGTGAAAGTTCATTTAATCATAATCATTTCCTTCATCATAGGGAGAGAGATTACATTGCATTGTAAAGTTTTACATTGGGGTTACACTAGGGTAAAAAAGTGCTATCAAGTCCATGGTCATTCAAGAGAACCCGAGCTGGAGTTAGCTGACTACCACATGCAGAGATGAAACGTTCACATAATGAAGGGTTATGCTTCATCCATATGCTGTTATGATTTATTCAAACGCTACTGTGCCACCTTTCAAAGGAAATTTAAAGCCATTCAGTGACACTGAAAAGTAAGCTTGTTTTCACATTCAAACCATCAGGGTTGATCATTTCTGTAAAGATGGGTATTATAGTCAGCAATGAAATCTACATTCCTCTGGGTATTTATTAATACCTACCATGGCCTGAGTCTAGTCTAACCACCTTGACTTTAGGCTGTATAGCCCTGTGATTAACTATTTAGCTTATTCACTCAGATTTGTTATTATTTCATTGATTCATTTGCCACTGGAAAAATTCCAGACCAGATAAAAAAAACAGTTCTGAATACAAATACTTGCTTCCTACCGTGGATCATGTCAATGAAAAAATGTATCCACTCTTCTGGATACGATGGATACACCTTCCTGTTATGCGGATTTTAAGAGGCCATGTCAAGTGTAATAAGGTCATTAGTCCAACCCAATATTAGGAGGAGCTGATGTTGACTGTTGGTGTTTAGTTACGATTCTGTCCACTCAGTCATCGTAGATGTGGAGCTGATTGCGCATGTTAATGACAGATAGAGGAATAATGGATTACTTAAGGATGAACCCAGCAATAGGCCTGCTTAGTCAGTGCCCGATCGATCACTTATCAATTTAGGATCATTAGTCATAGATGGCAGGAGAGACTGTGGGACCTTAAAGTGATAACGATCCTCAAATGAAACAGCCTTTTGGTGACAAATGGAATATTAGAGGACACTCTCTCTCACACACACGCATACAAATACACCCACACACGCGCGCACACAGATAATTATACCACATCTGTTGACTGGTGTGACTTGGTCTCCTTCTACGAAAATGTGAAATTGATTTTTTTTTTTTATTTAAAGAGGTACAAAATTAATTAAATGATCACTTGTAATAAGGATTGGCAAATTAATTAATTAAGTTTATTATCATCTTGACAAAGCTGTTGTGTGTAGCATTTATATCAGATAATGTCGTTTTGATGAAAGTTTTCCGAGACAGCAGCTGCCTTGCAAAAGGATGCGATACTTCTTGCTATTGAGGGTTTTTATGTTGAATACAAGACACGAGACTCTTATTAGTTGGTTTTCTTACTAAAATAAATTCTTCCCAGGACACTACACAAGGACAATACCTTTTGATTTATAGTGGAAATAAACAACAAGATGAATTCACCTCCATCTGATGCTGATGTCTAATCAAAACTTTATTCCTGTGTGGTTAGAGGACAGACAGAAGTAACAGGGACTCTTCATTTGAGGTGTTGGCTTTTTCCTGGCAGGGTCTCATACTATATCGAGGTGCAGGTGGGCCATGGTTCTTGATTAATGGATGGAGGTCTGTTTGCATGACCTGAGTGTGTTCATCTCTGCAGGCATTCGATTGACAGCACATGTGTGTTTCTGGTTTGTGACCCTTCTGTACCACCTGGGCTGAGGTTGGTTCAGACTGCACCGTGAGTCTCCGAAAACCTGCAAGTCTGTTCGTTTCTGCTGTGGTTCCAGTTGAATTTGGTGGTCTATAAGAAACAGAATTAGAATCTGAGTTGAAGTTTCATATTGGACAATATTAGTTGCCGTGTAGCTTGTAATAGTTTCAATTAATCATTACTTTGCGGGGTCTGTGAAACTAAAATTATTTTAATGAGAATTTTGATGGATTTACAAATTCTGAATTCACGCATGATTATGCCACATAATCATATATTCATAGAGAGGGCAAATATCCCACCAATACTGGCAGTACTATATGGGGGCAGTAAGTCTGTAGGGCCAGAGGTCTCTCCGCACATCTCTCCAGTAATAGTGAGGAGACATTCAGGACCCCATCAAGTTTCTCGAGCCGAGAACAACAAACATGTTTGTCGAAGCCCACAGGGCCAGGAAATGTGCGGCAAAGAGAAAAGCGAGGGGAAAAAAAGTGTTTTCTACCACCCCCTGATTTATTTAATCAGCACTTCTCTCAGTTCGAAGTGAATTAGTGGTGTGCCAAAAAAGGTTCTCCGCGTCGCACCCCCCTCATCGGACAGCCCTTGTTATGTGTCTCCCGCTGTTACCGCATCGACTGGTAACAAAACAGTGTTTTTAGTGAGAGGCAGGCTGGTCGCGGGCAGCAGAGAGAGGTTACGGGCGGCCGAGCACTTTTTAACATGTTCCCCTCGTATTCCCCTCTCTGACTTCTACAGCGACGCAGCGGTAGTCCGTCTTCTGAGCAGCAGGCATCTGCCCAGCTCCATTTTAGCCGGGCAACCACCCACAATCCCCTACAACGCCTCCCCACCCCCACCCGCTCCTGCGATCATCGTGTCGCCTTACATCTAACGGGTGACGTCAAAGTGGAGTGGCCATTTCACTAGCTCCAGGTATGGCGTGGCGTTCCGGGTTCGGGCGTTAGCCGGCGAGTCGCTGTGTCAGAGGAGCGGCGAGGGCGCGGGGCTCCTCCCCCCCGCCAGGCCCCCGCCACGCCTCCCCGGATGCCCTTCTGCGGCGCAGCCGGTGTGGTGTGGGAAGGGAGCTCCAGATGGTCAGTGCCAGTGTCTGATCCACGCCAGAGGGCCTGAGACGACACCGGCTGCGCTAGAGCCCGGAGGAAATGTGGGCGGAGCCTCGATGCGCTCCGTCGCATCAGGCGTGGGACGCTGTCCGGTCTTTGCCCCGCCCCCTGCAGATATCCACGGGGGAGGCAGGCACGTAATGTGCCCATTCCTCCCGACTGCCCTTCCTCCCGAGTCCATCCCCACCCTCACACACACACACACACACACACACACACTGAAAATCCCAAACGTGCACGATGTGTTTAATTGTTTTTGAACTCCGTAGAGGAAGTCCACTTGACGCTGTGAAGCACTGTAATGTTTACCCCCTTATAATTGTGATAATCTGTCATCATCACCTTTGCTTAGCTCAGAGGAGTTCATTTGCGGTAAGAAGGGACTTCCACTTCATCATCGGTGTCGAAGGGCCACACACCTGCTCATTTTTGTGTAACTTTTTCATGATTCCATATGGCCTCACTGAAGCAGAAAAGTACCTCTCAGTCTGCAGGTCCATCTGGCTACCAGGGTGCAACATTCTACGCTCTGACCCTTTGCTCTCCCGCACGTAGCCGTGGCCAACCAGGAAACATACACGATCTGTTGCGTTTCATCGGCGCCGGATGCGGTCGTCGGCGGCAACGCGAGAAACCCATCCCGCTTGACAACAGATGCGGCCATCTCCTCCCAACTCGCCTCTTGAGTCTCACACCTCTGGCTGCCAGAGTAACTAGGCCAGTGAATGATGCTAATGCAAGCTATATTAATGAGGAGGATCGCGTTCCGCTCTAATTATTTACCAGCAGGTCAGAGCGGAGCAGATAATTCTTCGTCAGGTGGCACCGGGCCGAACGGCGACGTCTGCCACCCAGTCCTGATTAATCGAATCACGCCCCCACAAATGAATCACATATGGACAATATCCTTCCACGCCACTTCACCGGCGAGCACAAACGTCTCGTCCCCTCTGCAGGTTTCGCTCCTTTGATGTCTCGCTTTGTCCTGAGTTCCGCCGGACACGCAGGACAAAAGGGGGAAGATCCTGAGGCCACCGGCCCCCGGGCTTTTGAATTCTTAAAGCCTGATTTAATGTGTTGTATTATTCAGGCATTTTGGGTTCCAAGTTCTGTGCCCAGGTTCGTCAGATGACACTTTAGATTAATTGCGGCGGTCTACTGCAGCCAGATCCCCTGCATCTCCCTGCAGCAATGCATCAGCATTAAGGGATCTGAGGCCCTGTGGCCGTTATTAGTCCGTCCTGTTAAACACTCCTGAAGTCCTGCCCGGCCTGTGCAGGGCACCTGGAGTGTGGCCCCTGAATGTGAAACTTTAGCCTCAGGTCCTGGGCCACCGCAAACAGGGGGCCGTTCGTCCCCTACAGGGATATTTAAGTACTTTTGGTGTTGCGTCATTCACATTAGTCCTTCTGTGGTGTAAAATCAGGCCACTTCTGTTCACCTGCACATGCTGAGAATTTATTTAAGAGGTGCTAAAAGTGGTATTATGAGGGAGAAGGTTCTGGAAATAAACCGGCTATAAGATATCGCAATGCGGTTTCTACGCATCGCTGACAAATAGTAGCCGCCATGGACAAACAAGCAGTTTGACACTATTTACTTTTATTTACTGCGCTTTTTCCCTGAATAAAGAATGTACTAAGTTCAGTTTAAGGTCAAAAGGTGATTTTGAGCCTGTTATTGCACCAATATTTTAGCAGCAAAATTGCTAAACTGCAGGAATGTAGATCTGGTGTTGTCTGGAACACATCATTTGACAGGCCAGAAAGTTCCTGAGAAATTTCAAAAGGTTCAATGTTTCTGTCAAAAATATGTGTCCTGTGTTTTTGTCTCCAAACCTGGCCGGTTTCTCGAAGAGCACAGCATTTCAAGGCCAAGAGGTGAAAGACCCCACCTCAATAACGCTTCAACCTTATTTTCCTGAGGCAGGACAGTATTGATTGAGTCTGATAAATCAGGCTCTATGACACACCTCATTCATTAAACTTGGCACTTTTTCAGCAAACTGCCTGTCACGGCCAACGCAGATATACATCCAGGAGACATCTTCTCATTGATACGGCCATGGAATTTATGTTTTGTAGAGCCCGCTGTGCGAATTCCATTCCAGAGGAGACGTCTTGGGGAACACGTCCTCCAGTGTGAGCTGTGTGACCTGAAGGTCAGGGATTGGCTGGTGTCCAGCCGGACCGATATGGCCGCAACAAGCCTGATTTGTTTTAATGAATGCTCCTTTTCTGACATGAGTGCACGCGGGGTGGGGAGGGTCATAGTTGGGGTTGCATGGACAGTCTCGTGGGGCTGAGGACACCCCGTCTCAAACGTCTCTCGTCCTGTGGCGGGGGACTGTCCCAGCTGTGCGTGCATTGCTACTGTTGCTCTGGGTAACAGGAATTTGAGCACGATAAACAAGTATGAAGATCACGGTTGGAGAGAGAAGGAAATGAAAATACTAGAGAGGGAAGTAGCATTTATGAATATTCATGAATATTCAAATATTTGTGATTATTCGATCATCTTTCAGCGATGGCCACTAATAAACTGTTCATTTATGGCAGTATTTACAGGCAAGCCCCAACAATGAACACCACCCCCTCCAACCTGCCCTTTTTGAATTTTGAGGAGTTGTTTTTTAAAAAACTTTTCCGAACAAAGCTTTTTTCTGTTTTCCTCTATTTTCCTAATTGCTTCTCAAACTCACAAAAACTCACCTATTGGATTAGTCAAGCATAATGGTCACTTATCGCCAAACGCTGTGTGCTCATCTTAACATCAAACAAAGCTGGAATGATTTTCTGTTGCAAAATATTCCTAAAAGCTATATGTGTATAATTTACCTATGGAACAGTCATCATATGCATGTTTTCGGCTCCCTTTAGAGCGGCGAGAAAGCACTCACCCGCTTTCATATCCTCCACGTGCTATTTGCCGGGACCATTTGGCCCGTTGCGGTTCAGACAGCGGCTGGATAATCACGGTGTTTATGGGGCATCAGAAAATGTCTGATGACTCTGCAGCAGAGAAGGCCTCAGATGGTTTCGCGGCCTAACGCCAAGGCTCGCGAGCGGGTGCTTCTCATCGGTATTCCGTGGAGCAGCGTGGACGAAAAGGTTTCATCTCGATGCAGAGAACGTACTCTCGCTTGCGCGACGTTTGTCCAGACGCAAGATTCTGATCTCGCCCAGATAGAACATGGAGCGTCAGCCACATTAGGGAGCGTGGGTGACATTTTACAACAGCTCATGCGTTTGCTCTGACCTTTCATAGAAAGCATTTGTTTTTGTTTTTTTGTTTAAAAAAAAAACAAAACAGTTTGTGGTGTCCCTCCTGTCCCTCGATATTTGGGTAAAGAGTCTCTAGGCTGCATTTTTTATCCTGTCTGTTCAATCGAAATTTCAATCAAATTAAATCGTTGCTAATTAGGTAAACTACTTTTGTTGTTGTGAACTATTTTTTGTTCACAACTGCACTTATTCAACGTATTCATTCATGCTGGTTTTCATCCATTTTAGTCCAGTTTGGGACTTTTATTGTGTATTTATTTGGCTCCTGTATAAGCAGGCGGGCCTGTTCCTGGGGCTCATTTGGGAGAGTGTACATTACCTGTTGGTAAATTGAGAGTGCTTAACCCCTTTGTCATAATTTATGACACGGTCTGTAAAGTCTGGCTAATGGGCTTTCTCCCTGAAAAAGCGCAGGTCTTAAAGGGTGGCAGTATATCACGCCACAGCGGCCCGGCCTCAGTCCACTCATTCTATCAAATGGAGACGCAGTGCCAGAAACGCTAATGTCATTAGCAGGATTGACTCTCCTTTTGTTGAATAAAAAACATGCTCTTCTGTTTCAAAGCCTATGCTCATTGTTCTTTTATGATGAAAGACTCGCAGTAAGTTTCACCAATGAAAGCTTTAAAATATCTATATATATGAGTGTGTGTGTGTGTGTATAGATATTTATATATATATATATATATATATATATATATATATATACACACACACACACACACAATGTTGGGTTTGTGGATGTAAACAAAGCTGGGTCTTGCTTTGCTGTCATGTCAACCTGTGACTGAGGTTTAAAATGTTTTGAAGTGGTGCAAGAGTAAACAACAGAGAGATGCCCAAAGTTTTAGAAACATTCTGCTTGTGTAAGACTTTCTCTCTGTGTAAGACTCTGCCTGTCTAAGGCTGTCGGTGTAAGACTGTATAAGACTCTGTCTGTGTAAGACTCTGTAAAATATTCTGCCTGTATGAGATTATGTCTGTGTAAGACTCTGCCTGTGTAAGACTCTATAAAAGATTCTGCCTGTATAAGATTATGTCTGTGTAAGACTCTGCCTGTGTAAGACTGTCTGTATAAGATTGTCTCTGTGTAAGACTGTGTAAGACTCTGTCTGTGTAAGATTGTTCCTGTGTAAGACTATGTAAGACTCTGTCTGTGTAAGATTGTCTCTGTGAAAGACTGTGTAAGATTCTGTGTAATATTGTCTCTGTTTAAGACTGTAAGACTCTGCCTGTGTAAGACTCTGTCTGTATAAGATTGTCTCTGTGTAAAACTGTGTAAGACTGTATAAGATTGTCTCTGTGTAAGACTGTGTAAGACTGCCTGTGTAAGACTCTGTCTGTGTAAGATTGTCTCTGTGTAAGACTGTGTAAGACACTGCCTGTGTAAGAGTCTGTCTGTATAAGATTGTCTCTGTGTAAGACTCTGCCTGTGTAAGACTCTGTCTGTGTAAGATTGTCTCTGTGTAAGACTGTGTAAGACACTGCCTGTGTAAGACTCTGTCTGTATAAGATTGTCTCTTTGAAAGACTGTGTAATATTCTGCTTGTGTAAGACTGGATTTATTCCAGAGCTCCTTCAAGCACATAGCATTTCTCAATGATAAGAAGCACCAGTCCACCATCTTCAGACAATTAAAAAGTAAGCCAAAGGCGGTGTTCTCTTCAGCACTGATCACTTACGCTCTACAGGCCAGCCCTGGTGCTGTGGTTAGTGGACACCGGGAGTGTAGAGTTTCCATTTTGTCCTGCTGCATAATATTCTCATTAATTAGTGCTGTTTCAGTGGCAGGCACGAGTGAGCTTCACGAGCCTGCTTCGTTTAAATGACACCTGAATACGGTCCAGATTCTCTTGGTGCTGCTTGTAACCGGTCCGATCTTTTGCCCCGCCAACACAAACAGACTCCCTCTTCGGGATCTGTCGATTCGCAGCTATAAATCAGCGTAGGAAGCCACGTGGGGGGAGGGGGGTGACATTAGGAGAGGCCGGAAAACCGAAGCGCGTCTCTGGGGAGCTGACGAAGGGGACACGTCCAGGGGGTGGAGCTGGACAAAGACGGGCGCCTCCCTGGGACATATCTCCAGCACTTAATCACGCCTCCCACCAGCTGAACAAATGGAGATAGATGTTGTCTGTTCCTGCAGCCTTATCTCCACGAGTGGTGGATAAAAGACCGAGAGCACAGATTCCAACGTGTGTGTGTCACAAGATGTATGAAGTGACAGAAGTATTAAATACCAGAATGAGCTTAGCAGTTCAGACTGCATAGTAACACACACACGCGCGCGCACGCACGCCTGCACAGGCAGGATTTCGCTGAGGTCTTTCCATCTGTCTCATGTCTTCCCAATGTTTCCAGTTCGCCATGTTGAATTTAATGTTCTGTGTTTTCCCGGTGTTAAATGTCATGCTATATAATATTGAATATTAGGCGTTTAATGGTTTGTTAAAAGGCAGTGGACTAGGTTGGCCTAACTTACCGCTTCAAAAGTGACCCAGACACATTACGACTACCCGGGGAGTTATTATTCAAACTTTTATTGACTGTGCTTATTGATGAAGGACAAAGTCTTTGCTGTTTGAACAATAAAATCTTGAGCTGTTTAGATGGATCGGTTTCTTTCTGCACAGAGGGGCATATTTTTCTGCGGACATTCAAAGTCAGAATCACAAAGGCAGCTCACAATAAATCTCAATTAAGCTTTTTTTTATCCCAAACTGTAAATGTTTTGCATTAGGCAGACAAAGGCAAAATTACAGTAAGGACATTTGAGTTGCAGATAGCCTACTGCAGGAGTTGCTTAGGTGTGTGTGTGTGTGTGTGTGTGTGTGTGTGTGTGTGTGTGTGTGTGTGTACCAGCCTTTTTTTACATTAAAATTACTAAGTAAACTATTGATAAACAAACTTAGAATTAGAATTCTTAGAATTCACTGCAAGTAAAAACCCTATTTAAATGGTAGCAGCACACGCGATGATAATGGAATCGAAGCTGTGTCCACAGTCCCAGAGAGTGAAATTAGCTTGTTTTGCTCTACTTGGCTCTAGAAACATCGCTGTGTCCAGACGCCGCCGACTGACGCCTTTAACTCTTGCTTGCGCTTTTCGGGATTGATTGGCAATGTGTTGCGTTTCGCGCCGTGTTTGCAGAGCGCCCTCGCGCTCCCACCCCTCCCTCGCGCCCCCGCCCCCCCTCCTCCCACCGCCGCTGTGGAGCGGAGCGCAACAGGCGCGCGCCAAGCGGAACGCCCGTTTTTAGCAGCAGCACCGCGCCACGCTGTTCACCACGAGCCAGCGCGCACTCTGGCCGGCCCGAGTGTGAATTATGCAGGACTATAGGCCATTATTTGCCTCGTCGTGCACATTAGAGACAGCTTTAATCAGCCCCTCGTCCTGCCAAGACTTGTACAGAACAATTCTTACACGCTTTGACTCTTACCCCAGTAATGGGCAAAAACCATTTGTGTGTGTGTGTGTGTGTGAGAGCTATAGGGACGTAAATTCCGAGCCCAGAAGCACCAGCTGAACATTGTTTTCGCTGCGGGTTTGTTCAGTCCCGTCTGTTAATACCTTCTAAGCACGAAGCCTCTTAATGTGTGAGATGGGAGGTTAGTATATCCACTTTCCAGCCAGCCTGTCTCAGACATGTAATTAACGGAGCATGCCAATGCGGTTTCCCCAGGTCAGCAGCCTGTAAAACACGATGCCTGTGATTCGCCGTGTTCGTCAGCAGTCTTCTGCTGGGCCACTCATCTAAATTTTCTGCTGGGCTTTTTTTTTTTTGTTTGTTTTTTTTTGTTTTTTTTACTGTGTACCAAATGACTCCTTTCTCATTAGAGGATTGTTAGGGTCATGTCTATTGATTATTGATTCAAGGTAAATAAACAGATACACCAACATTGGACCCGAAGTGGCGTGACTGGAGCGTCAGGTACAAACAGGGCGGAGCTTCAGTGCATCTGACGAACATTTCTTACAGATTCGGTACCCGGAGAGGTTTATCTTGACAGTTTGCTTTCCACACTTCATTAGGTACAGAGTGAGAACCAGTGTTCCCCCTCCTCTCCTCGCTCTAAAACAACATTAATGTATTTCTCCTGCCAAGTATTTTGAGGGTACACACATTCCCTAAGAGCAGTTTATCATATTGGCAGGCTTTCTGCACGCATGCACATGAAAATGTGAAATGCATGAGCCTTCATTAATGATGCAAAATTGTGGAGACTTTTTATGCTCTTACTTAATGCATGCAACAATTGCACTGGTTCTTTGGCTTTCCCATCTCTCTCTCTCTCTCTCTCTCTCTCTCTCTCTCTATCGCTCTCTATCTCTCTCTGCTTCTCCTCCCCCTCTCTGTCTCTCCTCCCCTGTCTGTCTGTCTCTCTCTCTCCCTCATTCACTCTCATTCTCTCCCCGTCTCTCTGTGTCTCTCTTCCTCTCTCTCTATCTCTTTCTCTCCCTCTCTCAGTCCCCCACTTTCTCTCTCCCTCTCTAAAGCCTAGTTTATACTCGACGCGCCGCGAGCGGCGCGAGGGTCCGCGCGGCGAAAATGACGTAATCACTGTGGCTCCGCCCGTGCGCGAGGGCCTAGCGCGCTGTCGCGGCGCGAGGTCGTGCACCTCTCGAATTTTGTAACTTCGCGCGCGCGCCGCGCTTCAGCGCGATGGACAGTCATGTTTGCCGGGCGGAGCCACAGCGATTACGTCATTTTCGCCGCGCGGACCCTCGCGCCGCTCGCGGCGCGTCGAGTATAAACCAGGCTTAAACCAGGCGCCTACACCGCTCGCGCAGGGTCGCGCGAGGTGGGCGGAGTCGCGCGCTACGGACGCTCGCAGTAGCGCGCGACTCCGCCCACCTCGCGCGACCCTGCGCGAGCGGTGTAGGCGTTAAAGCCATTAAGCCTGGTTTATACTCGACGCGCCGCGAGCGGCGCGAGGGTCCGCGCGGCGAAAATGACGTAATCGCGGTGGCTCCGCCCGTGCGCGAGGGCCTCGCGCGCTGTCGCGGCGCGAGGTCGTGCACCTCCCGAATTTTGTAACTTCGCGCGCGCGCCGCGCTTCAGCGCGATGGACAAAGTCATGTTTGCCGGGTTCATACACCTATACAAGGTGGAATTAATGCACTTGTACGTCACTTTAAAGGTCCATTTCAATATTTCCCAGCACGTTAAACTTAATTAAGTTAAATATTTATACATATACTCGAAATGAATCGAAATAATTCGCTTTTTTATCACATTAGTTTATGGTTGTTTATTTTCAAAACGCCCAATCTTAACGTCTTCACGTTCTCTCATGTGTCGCCCTGGAATTACAAGAGGTTCGTATTTGTTAACGTATCGTTTCGGACAACACTGCAAAGCCATATTTACGTTTGATGCCTGATGTGTATATATACGGTCTCTGGTCAGGTAAAAATGTTCTTTCCCCGTTTTTGCAGGGGTTTTTTATTCTCCACTGCCACCTATCGCCACCTATCGTTTCGGAGAACACTGCAGCGACGCTCGCGACGTTCGCGAAAGTATAAACGCCTACACCGCTCGCGCAGGGTCGCGCGAGGTGGGCGGAGCCGCGCGCTACGGTCGCTCGCGAAAGTATAAACCAGGCTTTATACTTTCGCGAACGTCGCGAGCGTCGCTGCAGTGTTCTCCGAAACGATAGGTGGCGATAGGTGGCAGTGGAGAATAAAAAACCCCTGCAAAACCGGGAAAGAACATTTTTACCTGACCAGAGACCGTATATATACACATCAGGCATCAAACGTAAATATGGCTTTGCAGTGTTGTCCGAAACGATACGTTAACAAATACGAGCCTCTTGTAATTCCAGGGCGAAACATGAGAGAACGTGAAGACGTTAAGATTGGGCGTTTTGAAAATAAACAACCATAAACTAATGTGATAAAAAAGCGAATTATTTCGATTCATTTCGAGTATATGTATAAATATTTAACTTAATTAAGTTTAACGTGCTGGGAAATATTGAAATGGACATTGAAAGTGACGTACAAGTGCTTTAATTCCACCTTGTATAGGTGTATGAACCCGGCAAACATGACTGTCCATCGCGCTGAAGCGCGGCGCGTGCGCGAAGTTGCAAAATTCGAGAGGTGCACGACCTCGCGCCGCGATAGCGCGCGAGGCCCTCGCGCACGGGCGGAGCCACAGCGATTACGTCATTTTCGCCTGGTTTATACTCGACGCGCCGCGAGCGGCGCGAGGGTCCGCGCGGCGAAAATGACGTAATCGCGGTGGCTCCGCCCGTGCGCGAGGGCCTCGCGCGCTGTCGCGGCGCGAGGTCGTGCACCTCCCGAATTTTGTAACTTCGCGCGCGCGCCGCGCTTCAGCACGATGGACAAAGTCATGTTTGCCGGGTTCATACACCTATACAAGGTGGAATTAATGCACTTGTACGTCACTTTAAAGGTCCATTTCAATATTTCCCAGCACGTTAAACTTAATTAAGTTAAATATTTATACATATACTCGAAATGAATCGAAATAATTCGCTTTTTTATCACATTAGTTTATGGTTGTTTATTTTCAAAACGCCCAATCTTAACGTCTTCACGTTCTCTCATGTGTCGCCCTGGAATTACAAGAGGCTCGTATTTGTTAACGTATCGTTTCGGACAACACTGCAAAGCCATATTTACGTTTGATGCCTGATGTGTATATATACGGTCTCTGGTCAGGTAAAAATGTTCTTTCCCCGTTTTTGCAGGGGTTTTTTATTCTCCACTGCCACCTATCGCCACCTATCGTTTCGGAGAACACTGCAGCGACGCTCGCGACGTTCGCGAAAGTATAAACGCCTACACCGCTCGCGCAGGGTCGCGCGAGGTGGGCGGAGCCGCGCGCTACGGTCGCTCGCGAAAGTATAAACCAGGCTTAACCAGGCTTATAGTCTCTACCTCTCTCTGCCTGACCCTCTCCCCCTCTTTCCCCCCTCCCTCTCTCTCGCTCAGAACCGCTGAGCTAATGGTTGCCCTTATCCAAGAGATGTATCTCAGTGAGAGGTGCTGAAACAGATGAGCTGTTGTGTTGACAATAATTCACCTTTTTGAATACCCAAACACTAATGCTTCAACACCCATCAAGAATCACTTCAACTCGGATCCCAGGACACTCCATTATGTATTATACAATCTACGCACCACTCTGGGTTAAATCATGCCACGTTATCTGTAACCTTCTTTAGTCAGAAATGTACAGATTGGGGTAGATTCTGTGTGGACCTAAATATGTGAAGGAGCTCCATAAACATGACCTGATTTCTTTGTGATTCCTCCTGATACGAACAGGAGTTTCACAGAACAAACGGCAGCACCGCCAAGTCCCAGAACTGTCTCTCTGCATTCATGCCCCTTACCTTTGAGCAAAATCCTTGTAAGAGTAAAACGTACATATCCGCGGTAACCCGAGGTATGGAGAGCCCTTTTGAGCAAGCCGTTACTCCTGCTAAGGCGCGAGCTGCCTCGACATTGGATAAATTACATGCACATGGCATAGGGACCCTCAGGATTGGCAGGTCGATACGATGGTGGAGTGGCATGTTGAACAACTGTTTTGTGAAGGCAAAACCCCTCCCTCGCCTCGCAGCAGTGTGGCGTGAGGCATCTGTCATACGCAGCCTTTACTGAACCCTCAACGTCAGCAGTCAAGAGCCGACGCTCACCGCAGCATCGCCGAGTCCGACACGACGGCTTTGACACACGCTGAGGTTGAAATGCCACGTGAAGGTTTTCCAGAAGTTTTCCATGGTGTGTGTGTGTGTGTGGGGGGGGGGGGGGCGTTTTCGACTCTGGGTAAACCAATTAATCACCGGCAGTGACACTGAGAGTGGCGCATGTCACTGAGCTTTGCGAGACGGCGTCTGGAGCCCCCCCATGCGCCCGCCAACGCGCCGAGCACGAATCTATTTCCTATTGATTCGGCATTTGTGAGGTTCACCATGGCAGCTACGGGGTCTGTCTGAATTCTGTAGAGCCAGATTATGAGTGATATTTTAATTCATTGATCGATGCGTGTTAATGGAATAGCAAGTCCGTAGTTTTGCTGAGGAAGAAATGGGAGCACATGAGACCTCAGTCATTTGTGTTTTTTTTTTTGCTTTAAATCAATACTAACTAAAAATGTTTGCATTTCACTGCTACAGCTAACAATGGTAAGTGTAGATGGGGAGAAAGCAGATGTCGAAATGGTGGATGTGCAATTTGAGATATTTATTTTCTCTTTGCATCTCTCTCCCACATTCTCTTTTTAATTAGTTTATTGACTAGTTGCCACTATCTCTCTAGAAAAAAGTTTTTTTTTTCCTCTGGAATAAAATGTTTAGATCTGTAAAATTACAAGGGGAAAAATCTCCAACTACCCAGAATCTGTTGGTGGGCCAGTGCTGGCAGGAAAATAGACACAGGCGTGTTCTGCCGACTTGCTGTGTGTGTGTGTGTGTGTGTGTGTGCCAGCCCATCTGAGGTTCTGAGCAGCGGCCAGAATATCTCGGTGAGCTCAGTCCCATACTCTTCCTCCCTCTCATAGTCTTCCTCCCTCCATGCACTTAGCGAGTTTAACCCATGGTGTTCCAGGACCCAGCTGATTGCATGCTCTCTCAGCCCACGCTACACCTGGGGATGGAGGAGTGGGTGGTGGTGGTATGTCTCTCAGGATCCAGAGGACAGGGCCAACTTAAATAAAACAGCCATGCACCTTTCTTTCTTGGGATGATTGTCCCAAGCATACACACCTACACCCACACACACCCTAAACATAATATTGCAACTGTGTGGGTTTTCTAAAGGCCTACATATTTCTGTAACTAAATACTGCTATTCTTAAGTAACCAAAAATAAATAAATATCTTTTATTTATTGAGGAGAAAGCAATGTTTTGCATAAGAAGGCTCCTGGGGACCAGGGGAATGTCTCTACTGTGTCAGAATCCTCCGATCACTGCGAGTACATAAAGAAACAACAGTGAAGGCTTCTCCATAAGGAGAATAAAACAGTGCACGCATACACACACACACACACACACACACACACATGCACACACACATGCACACACACACACACACACATACACACACACATATCGACATACCCACACACATACAAACAAGCCCAGACAAACAAAGAAAAAAAAAACAACTTTTCCCTGAGAGTAGCATCTGCAATGTTCTCTGTATACTTTAATACCATATACTTTAATACCGGAAACTTTAATACTAAGTTTCGGAAAGTTCAGGCTGAGTTCAGGCTCATTGGTGACCCTCACGTGCTAAAACAAAAAGCATTGATGTCATCTTGATATCCTCACGTGATCGTGCCGTCACGGCATCACAGATGCCCACTACAGCACGCCTGGACCACAACGTGTGCTGTGTCCTCCTAATCCACATACACATTAGATATAAACACTGCTAATTTCGGGAAGCATGTGGGGTGCTCACGTTAATTCCTGCTACGTAGGTGGGGGGGACGTGGGTAGCGTTTGTTCTCATGAATAATGGATCTGTAGGAATTGACATATTAAGTATCAGCTTGTGTTCATTATTTAACAGGCAAATGAAAAGCGCTTTGATAACCTCCAAACATGCGGACAGTTTTTTTTTTATTTTTCTTGCTTCACTTCGATATCTGTCAGGGATTTAAGAGACATGAGCTCTCCTTAAAATGCTCAAAGCTCTGGGTGTCTCATTTGTTCCACAGCCCTGACAGACAACACACAGCACTGCAGGGCCTAGTGTTTATTTATAATATATTTACTTGGTTGGTTGCTACGTGTTTATTTAGATGAATATGTAAACCCACTTTCAAAATGGAATAATATTTTTTTCTGTGTTTGCCCTTTTTAATTTCTATTATTAGCATATAAAGCACTACACGGGCTTGCTCCTGAATACCTCCAGGAACTTATTTCCTACTATGAACCCCCACGTCAACTAAGATCACAGGGTGCTGGTCTGTTATTAGTTCCACAAATTAACAAGGTAACAGCAGGGGGAAGAGCCTTTTCTTATAAGGCCCCCCAGCTTTGGAATAATCTTCCTAAATGTGTCCGGGACTCTGACACAGTCACAATCTTTAAATCTAGGTTGAAAACCCACTTATTTAGTCTAGCGTTTGATAATTAATATCCCCCTTAGATAAAGGTACAGATCCAGGGGTTCATAGACGAAGGGTTTTATGGTAGACTGGGGTGCTGGTGCTGTCATCCTGTCACTGCTCGTGGTCACTCAAGTTTGTTGACAGTGCAGTGGACGGATGCCATTGTCTCAGAATGCCCCCAAGCCTATGTTACCTTCTGGTTCTGCCTTTTTTTAGCTAGGCTGTAATAATTTAACTTAGTGCCGGAGTTGCTGCCACACTCCAGAAATGTTTATAATTTTACCTGTCCCGTATATGTCCTCATACAGAGCTAATTTTCCCTGTTTCATTTCTCCACATGGCTGCCCGCCTGCTTGAGGAATAATGAGATGAGGAGAGACAAGCGATCCATCCTGGCCGGCCACCTCCTGCCTAACCGGATGCCTACACCATGATGGACATTATTACATATTTTTCGGTCTAAATGGACATTATTGCATCTTTTACATTCTGTCTACATTCTGTCTATATTGTTGTTGTTGTCATGGTGACCGGTGTCGGCCAGAGGAGGATGGGTTCCCCCCCTGAGTCTTGGTTCCTCTCAAGGTTTCTTCCTCATGCAAAAAACTAGGGAGTTTTTCCTTGCCACTGTCGCCTTTGGCTTGCTCACTGGGGGCTAGGACTCGGCACTTGTAAAGCTGCTTTGTGACAACAACTGTTGTAAAAAGCGCTATATAAATAAAATTTGATTGATTGATTGATTGAATTGTGTAGGAGGAGGTGATTACTCTAGCAATCTTGATGTTAGTTTTACCACAGTGTTATAATCTAAGTCCAGGCTCCTTAAGTCTTTACTACTAGAAACTTCACGATACTTGATGACTGAAAGCCTTCACGGACTCTAGTGTTGCTGTAATAATCTTAATGGGTTGCGCCAATTACATTCTCCTGCTCAGTGGTGGATTATTGAGTTACTCTTACGTTACCCTGTGTGGGTAAAAGAAAACATACTTCTCGGAGGGTTTTGTTTGGTGGTGCCCAGGAATCGGATATCCCAGCCCCGAGACGGCATCCCTGTCTTCCCATTATCCCATCCACGATCCCGTTCTCCTGTAGCACGTGCTCAGTCGTACAACCAAACACTTCTGGGAGCTTTCGCCTTCCCGGCGGACCCCCGACATCCGATCGCCGCTTACACACAGAGAGAAATATGGTGTCAGTTCATAAGATTCCGGGAAATGGACGCCTTTAAGGTTTGGTTGGCTCAGGAGTGAATTGTGCTGGCCTCTTCTGGTCTAGCTCAGTCCGTCTGGTTCTGTCTTTCCCCCTGTGAGCGCAGCACTCCCACTGTTGATGTTGGCCCAAAACCATGACAGCGTTAATACTGATAATGGTAATAATCATTAATCCGGCATATGATTAAGTACATTTGGACAGTATGAAGCCAGATCTGCCATGCTGATTAATATCTAAAGGGAGTCCATTCAAAACCATTTAAGAATCATGAAAGCCTTCCCCCAGAATTTATCCTGTTCTAATTTAGAAAACATAACTCTTAAAAAAATCCTGCCTCTGTACTGTTTGAATGGCTTTATACGTAACTATCACCCGTAATAGAGCTCTTAAAAACCCTGATCTAAATCCTGTCCATTTTGTCACAGATCATTTGTCATTAAATGAGTGGGCGAGGAACTGGAATATCCTTGTGCTCCCTGCGACATTAGCCAACTGCATAATGAACAATTAAACGTCCATTATTCCCGAGCGCGCTAAAAACGATTTAGCGTTTGCTTTTGTGGGTGTTGATGAGCTTTCGGTCCGGCAAACAAGGCCAGCATTAGGGCCGTCTCGTGTGAAGTGTTCGTAAGACTGCCAGTATCGGTACTCTTCTCGTAAGATGGCCAGTATCGGTACTCTTCTCGTAAGACTGACAGTATCGGTACTCTTCTCGTAAGAAAGCTAGTGTCACTCTCCTCTTTCTTTTTTACATTTTTCCTTTCTCCCTTTTACTTAATTTTGCTTAATTACTTAAAGTAATTGCACGTGTCACACACTATCACACCGTATAAGCTTATAACACGTTGTGGGTTGTTTGAGTCCGATTTAGTGGAAGGGTCGTGGTGATAGTTTGGCAGGGGTATTGGTCAGGCTCAACATTAACAGAATTATTATTTTTTTACTCCTTTGATCTTCTGCTGTTTGTTTTCTCTCTCTTACTCCACATTTAAAAATGTATTTTCGTTGGATTTGTTCATTATAGTGATAAATTATCTCTTTTTCAGGACATTGTTGTAGGCCCCAGGCAGCGTGGTGCGTTGTTTTTCAGTGAAGGCTCGTATTTATGTATTTTGGAAGAGGCTGTTAATTACATCATTTGGTTCTAATAAAACCATTTTTTACAGGCACAAGAAGTTCATTTATTACAAAAAGACCTTGCCGTGAACTACAGTACCTGGAAACACCGAGGGCTGTAAATCACGGTGGTGCTTGTTGCCATATTGTGAGCTAAAGTGGGTGTCTAAATACCGCTCCCCGATGCATTCCACGCATAGCGCTCTCTCTCGGCTTGTGACTTTATTAGCTATCGCTGTGTATTCGTGTTGTTTGTTAAGTGCATGCTCTGGGTAATATCGAGGCATGGCGCCCAAGTGTTATTTAGTGTGCAGTACCGGTGTCAGTGTAGCACACACTGAAGAGCAAGTAGACCAAAAACAGAAGTGATGCACGATCAATATATATTTGTTTCATGAGCTCATGTGCCTAAACTCATTCAGCGTCAGGGCCTACAAGATATGTGATAGCGATTTGATTCGTTTAAATATTTATGAATGAAACCTGATTACACTTTGTTATCTATCTTATACGGAAGATGTTGGTTTCCACGACACCTTCTCTCCATTAATAGAGCATATATATTATTCATGTTACGTCAAGCGCAATGCAAATGTGAAGTGTCTTGTTTAGCCCAGTCGGAAACAGCAGGCACGTTGCTTCGTACTGCCTGTACTGTAGGTACACTCTGTGACATTGTAAGTGCAATCAATTTGAACACGGGGCTTTATAGAGTAGGCTACAGGAGATTTACAGTTCACGAGGGTAGGAGGGGTAAGCGACTTAAACAACCCTCCACACTCGGCCACCCCAGAGGGGAGATGACTCTTCCCTCTACACCAAGCTTCTTGCGCAGCGTGGCAACTTTGACCTAATTCCTGGAGTAACGCAGAAGTGGAGACCGTAAATTAAGTACTTCTGCGTGAACGTCGCTATCTTGCTCCCAGAGCCGTCCCTTATCTCTCGGTTAGTAATGCCTGCAGTTGGTATATTTCCATGCTTATGGCCTTATCGGCGGGACGGGCTCGTCTGAAACGGGGCCAGGCGTTTGGTGCTGATGCTTTTCAGTTACGTTTCCAGGGACATCTGCGTCTGCTTGCCAGCGAGCAGGAGGTTAAGAGCTGCTCGGTGCAAGGTTATGTTTATCCTGCTCCATTTAACTCGGAGCAAGTGCGGAGAGAAAGAAACAATGCGCATTCCGATTTCCACATCGTTAATATGAGCAATTTAGCATGTTAATTTCTTGTCTCAACCGCAATTAACTTTAAATTATCGGATGACCTTGCTGCATAACCTCACATGCTCATGAAATTCAGAGGAGGGCTTTTGCCCGCCAGCCTGTTGCTGCAGGGTAGGAGTTCCCATGACATGTTACACGAACCTTGTTTCAGAAATTAGCACGTCTCTGTCTTAATACTTTACTTCAAGAGCTATTAGGATATACATTCCTCACTGGTTTGACCATTTCATAAAGAGTCAGAAGAGTGGAGACGTTTCCTTTATCTTTATACAAGGAATGTTTGTGCGTCTTTTGTTGTATTGTAATGGTGGAATAAATGGTTGGTTAGCCCTTCGGAGTGGGAGGCACTTCCTATACTGAGTGGGATTGAAAGGGAATGATGGGAAGAAGCTTTTAGTTGAGTCTTACATTCCCCATAAACATCAGACAGAATGTCCTGTTCGGATTTACTCTCAGCCCCCAGTGATTACAAGCACACTATTAAGTATTTTTGTTATAGTTTGAACTGCAGCAGATGACCTTGCGTATAGGAACTGGGGAAAATACCAGCAGGCTTTGGTGTTTATAGTCAGGAAATCCCAGTGTGAACTGGTCAGGGGATCTTATGGACACCTTCAAAGTTCACCAAGGTGCTGCGGTTGATAAGCGCATATAAGGATAAGCCAGAGGAAGTGCGCAATCGCGCAGCTATGAACTCTGACCTTGTCACACGGGGGCACTGCGCTTCAGGGCGGATAATGCTACGGAATGACGGAGGAACATCGTAAGATCTGCGAAACGTCACATTTTTACACACAGGAAACGGAAACTGAACTCTGCCTGACTTCGAAAAGTCTTGCGGGCCCAATTAATCATTGCCATGATGTTTGACCGAGGGAGGGAGAGAGGGAGAGAGGGAGAGAAAGGAATGGGGAGAATAGTCTTCATGGGACTTCTGGGAACACTGCGTGCTCTCATGTATTAGCCACCGCAGGTATTCTCGCGGTGTCTCCAAGATTGCAGTTATCAAAATCAGCGTGGGCACATTAAACTGGAAAATGGAGAAGGAGAGAGACATGGGGGTCGGGGGTGGAGGGGTGGGGGGTCTCCGATTTCCTGGCCAAGTCCAGATGTTCTTGTTAGTTTTCCAGACTGGCTCCAGCTCACAACACACTGGCCATGTAACACTGTGCTGCCAGCACAGCCAGGAACTGGCACTTCTAAACGCAAAGCCCGCTAGCTGAAAAACCACTGAAAAATCAGTCAACTACTGAAAAACCAGGCAAATACTGAAAAACCAGGCAAGTTAGTCAATGTAAACAGCCAGACGTAGAGGAATGTATCATGGCCTGAGTATATATTTCAGGTATCGGTTTTCTGTATGTGTGCAGAATGTTTGATATACAATATCAGGTAGAATATCAATAACATCAGATGCCACATACATTGCATATACACTGTGTAATCACTACATTTATAACTTTATTTATATCCATATGTCAGGATTAATATGCCCATGTCTATTTGTACAATATCTGTTTTATGTTCAATTAAACATTCTAAATGCTGTATGTATTATTATTTGCAGAATTCCTGAATTCCTGGTCATATATTTCATATATTATTTGTGATATATTAAGAAGCAAATCATTAGGCAGCTGATAATACTGAGAAAAAACAAGGGAGTGAACATAGGAAACAATTCTGTGTTTAATGATCTGTTTGTCATTTGTCATTTGAAAGTATTTGAAAGTTGTAAATGAGTTTTTTTATACAAGTAACTAAACATATAATTTAATGATATTTAATGAGCTATTGAAGCCTTTGAAGATAATATTATTATCATGAAATATTTTTAAACTTTGGCAATATCATTTAGAAAGAATGAATCTTACAATGGGCTGAAGTTATGATTAATAGAGCAGTCAAGTTTTCAAATAAAGCTCAATAACTTCTTGCCCCCACTGCCAGGAATGAGGTACAACTCCCTTCTCCAGTTTGCCCTCAGAGGTCAAGCTCAAGGATTATTAGTTTGGAGGAATGAATATAACCCTCACACTCTATTGTCTACTGAAGGTTTTTTTTTTTTTTTTGTGGGGGGGGGGGGTTACAAAAGCATTTCATAAAGCACATTTTTGCCATTGTCTTAATGGTCACCTTGGTGGTAAGAAGTCTCAGAAGGTCAGTTTCTTGTTAAATCACAGAACCAGCAGAATTGCTTTTCCTGCCTGTTGATTCCATCTTTGTTTTGTTTGTCTTTTTCTTTTATGCCTGCTGCTGCAGTGACAGTTCACTTCGGCAGTCTGAGACTTCAATATTGCCAGTTGATAACGCAGTATGTGATTTTCTCTCTAAAGCATTCGTTGCCCTTGGAGAAAGAGAATACAAGACTGTACACTAGTTCCTTATTGTATTTAATAATTCAAAAGCATCAGAAACCTACCGGTGCTTCTGTGTAGCAGGCAAAGAGAGAATAATTAGCAATTTCTCTTTACTGAAGAGGGCGATGGTGACCTCCGAGCCCGTCCCTGATAATATGCACGTTGTTTATCTCCTGTTCTTCTGTCTTTCTTTTCTTAGAGTTCTATATGGCGGGGGATGAGGCCACCACTTTTTAAATCAATCTGTGGTCTCTGTTGTGTGTGTGTCTGCGTGCGGTGTGTGTGTGTGTGGGGGGGGGGGGGGGGGGGGGCGTCTAATAGAACTGCAACATTAATCAAGCAACCAATCCAGATGTTTCAAGGTCGAGTTACCTCAGACAACAAGCAGGAACCTGGCATGGTGCAAAAGGAAGCGTTGTACAATACTACAGTTTTATTCATGTATTCGGAGGGCGTACGTGTGGTTCATGTATTCATAGGGGATATGTGTGGTTCATGTATTCATAGGGGTTAAATAACAACTCTTTTATAACTAAAATAATAACTTTAATGAATCTCACTGCACTGTATTGCCACTATGCATACATTCACTCTGGGCCATGAGCTATGAGGTTTATGGGTAACATGAAGACAAATGAATTAATCACAGATTCCTCTTACTCAATATGACATTCGTCACCATGGTGACTGTGCCTCCTGTAGGGACTTTGAACATGCTCAAGTTGCTCACCTAATCCAACTCCCGAAAAGTTAGGAGATGTTTCGCTTATTAGACTGATGATGAGTTTTTGCTAATGCTTTTGTTAGAGAATGAAATCTAACACAATACTCTCATTGATTGCAGTTGGTGCAAAGCTGTCAGTACTGGGTCAGGATGCTGCGTGTGTCCCATTTTAATTGTCGGTGTCCATTTTCTGAGCTGCAAAGAGTGGCATTGTTCTCTTCCACATTTATCAGATATGATCGTATTATCTCAGTGCATCTACAGTCTGACACATTTGTTGCAGATGGCCATGAAAGACTGCATGCTTTTTCATTGCATGCATTAATTTCCTTTATTGAGTAAGGTACGATGGCTGTATGTCTCTGGAAATGCCAGCGTCTTTTGTTGCTCTCGGTTATATACAGAAAAGTACGTTTGACATCAGAAATAATCTCCTTTACACGGAGGCAAATCCTTATCGAACCCTTCGATCAATAATGCGATCGATTTTCACATTTGAAATTTTACAGCTTAAGCCATCGGAGCAGAATGGGCAAATGCTGTATGATGACCTATTTTTTATTTCTCTTCTCGGATACCACTGGCTTTAATCTCATTAAACTACACCACAGGGGGATTCTAATCAAATCAGAGGTGATGTCTTGTTTTATTTGCCAGAGGTGGAATTAGTTCTGTGACCTGACAATACCCATTTCATAAAATCTATAGGGTTTAATCAGTCTAATAATACACTATTGTGTGTTGAAAGGGCCTTCAGAGTATTTTCGGCAATATGGTGATTCATGATGAAATTAATCACAGACTGTGAATTACTGAAAGGAATAATTTCCAGTGCTCAGAAATAACCTGATAATGCCTGTAGAAAATAAGTTATTTCTCGCAACTAAGTTACTAAGAGCAAAATCAATTACTAGCTCATACAGTTTCTACCCGATCACACATCCAGCCCAAAGGAATATAATTTTCCATAAATATTTCCTTAATGGACTGTGTAAACGATGTCATAAACACTGTTGCCGAAATCCGCCTCACATGTAGATTTACAGCGGCCAGTGGCTAAAGACCAAAGACCTTTAAAGGCCCGAACATGGTGAATCCTGCATCCTGGGCCTCACCTTTGTATATGCACACATTTAATTTTGGTTACTACTAGCTACTGAATAACTCAGTGTTCTTACTAAATGCCACATACAAAGATTAATAAGAAAATAACAAGTAGAGTATTGAAAAGGTTAAAAAACCTCTAGTACCTTTAGCAACATTATTGGGTGATTCTGTGAATTGAATATCGTGCTCGATAGAAAAGCGCTAGCCAGAATTATAAATACGCCTGGGTGAGCAGAAGCATCTGAAGAGGCCCAGTCCTGACAGGACAATCGCCTTTATTGTCTCACTTAAGTTGGTTCTAACGTTAAGTTGGCAGTTCAAGTGACAGCGTACACCCTTATTTGTTTTGATACAGTGAAGAAAGCTGCGTCATCTATCACTCCTCTGACATTACACCAAACCGGGCCTTTATAGCCGATGTCCTCTGGGACGCTGCCTCTCATGTAGGGAAGATCATGGTGAAGAGGAAGACTGGCAGTTCTGGAGCTCGCCGCCGGCGTTCAAAAGACGAGACGTGCCACACGCTCGGCGTCCGGTCAAAAGGAACCGTAAACTCCCACGATGCTTTGGTGTAGAAGGAAATTTCAACAAACCACTCCTGCCAAATGGTTTATTGTAGCACACTCTGTGCTGCTCTATGATGGGGACACTAATCGTCAGCAGGAACTGGATGCGTTTCATCACCCCCCCTCCCCCCCTCCCCCCTTAACCATCCGTGCAGAGTGCTTTTAGGTGCCACGACGAACACTTGTCCCACACTCACAGAGGAAGGCGGAATATAACAATCCCCATCCAGCCTGGCTTTCATACAGCCGTGACAGACAAAGTCTGTTTTTACTGTGGGACAAACCTCAGCTATGCGACGCCAGTGACCCCGAGGAGCAAAAGCTCTGTTTAATAACTGATAGGCTACTCTCCTCTTCTCTGACACTCTCAACCTCGGGTTGTGGGCTCGGCGTGATCCCGCACCGGGAAAACACAGTGTGCCCTTCAGAAAGAAGCTACACGCACCATTCTTGTGCCCTTATATTTATATGAAACATTCATTTGAAGAAGCATTAAGATTTTTCCAACCAAATCTGCAGTGTATACAGAGAAAGAGGAGTAGCAAAAAATTGTACACAAAGCTTCCAGAGAAAGTGAACGCTTCGGAAATCCTTCATTGGCTGTGCAAGCAAAGTGCAAAACATTGTGTTTATCTGAAAATATTTATGTAGGCTACTACAATGGTTCAATCAGTGAACAGTGATCTTTCGGTCAGAAATACACACGCACCGTTATTCCCTTGAATGTCCTACACGCACAAATGTGTGTTAAAACATTCAAGGGAATAACAGCAGTACACTATAGTCAAAGATGTAGAGGTCGTAAAAATTGCTTTGAACTACACAAGGTTTCCAGAGAAACAGGACATTTCGAACAGATTCTTCATCAGCCGCACAAGCAAAGTGCTTGCTGAGGTGATGAAGGACCTCTGTCCAAAACATTATGTTTCTCTGAAAATACTATGTAGGCTACTCCAATCCTCTAGTTAGTCAGCAGTGATTTTTTGGTCAGAAACTGATCATCAGTGAACTAGGTAGAAAGTGAGTGACAAGCTGTGGAACGCAACAGTGTGTACCCATCAGGGGTGGAAAGTAACTAATTACATTTACTCACATTACTGTAATTGAGTACTTTTTATGAGTCATTTGTAATTTTCTGAGTAGTTTTTGAAATATGTAATTTTTACTTTTACTTGAATAAATTTTGACCTAAGTAGTTTTACTTCAGTACATTTGAACGCCCTCACGTTACTGAGTAAAAAATATTGATGGTGAAAAATTTAATGTGGGCAGAAATTTAACTTCTGAGTCCCTGAACTGAAAGACAATTGCGTGGCCTTGCCTTGCACGCGCCCTGTCCATTGTCTCATAATCAGGTCATAATCTGGTGCACTTTTTAAAAATCTTCTATCTGTCAGGTTCTGTGGGATCCTGTGGACATTTTATTGTGAAAAGTGGAATCCTGTGGGCACTGTATTTTGAATAGTTGGATCCTTTGAGCACTTACTTTTAAATTGTGGGATCCTATGAGCATTTTTTTTTACTTTTGATGTGGGATCCTGTGGGCATTTTATTGTGAGTAGTGGAATCCTGTTGCATTTTAGTTTGATTTGTGGTATCTTGTGGGCACTTAATTTTGTGTGCATTTTGTTTTTTTGAATTATTTGTAATTTAAATTTCTTTATTCTTATCATAGTGTTGTCTGTTGGACAATAGGGCTGAAAATTGTTTGCACTTTATGGTACAGGTTGTGACTGTCCTTGTGCTGTGAGGAAGTATGTTCCTGAGCCCAGCTGATCTTTTGCAAGTGTGGATGTGCACTTAAATACGCTTTGAAATCGATTAAAACAACTTGTGCTGAATTTGGTTCATGATTTATCCATGCATTAAATAAGTACTTTTGTACTTTTACTCGAGTAAATTTTGAGATGGGTAATTTTACTTTTACTCTGAGTAGATTTTAGGCAAAGTAAAGATACTTTTACTCAATTACAATTTTACAATTACTGTACTCTTTCCACCTCTGGTACCCATACCCTGCAACTGTGTGTACCCATACCCTGCAACTGTGTGTACCCATACGCTGCAACTGTGTGTACACACACCCTGCAACTGTGTGTACCCATACGCTGCAACTATGTGTACCCATACGCTGCAACTGTGTGTACCCACACCTTGCAACTGTGTGTACCCACACCCTGCAACTGTGTGTACCCATACACTGCAACTGTGTGTACCCATACGCTGCAACTGTGTGTACCCATACCCTGCAACTGTCTGTACCCACACCCTGGAACTGTGTGTACCCATACGTTGCAACTGTCCCGTAAAAAATGACATAGGTGTACCTCATCAACTCAATGCGTTGTCTGGAATGCATGGTGTGTCTGGAAAAGTGTATGGTGTGGGAGAGAGAGAGAGAGAGAGAGAGAGAGAGAGAGAGGTTGAGAGAGAATGAGAGAGAGTTCAAAATTGTAGTGAAGTACACATGGCTTTCAATGAAACAGGACGTTTTGAACAAAAGTCTCGTCAGCTATACAAGCAATGTGTAGCTATACTCTAGAATATATAAGAGCTTCTATGGCATTTGTCATAATATTCTATGGCATAGTCATAGTCATAATAAATTATTTCTCTACATTGTGAATATACAGGCCTGAGATTCCGTTGAATTAATCCAAGGTTCCTGGTCTGGACACACTGTACATTCAGCGTTCTCCACTCTCTCGGGATTTCAGGGAAAAGGAGGTTACCTTTTCAACACTCATTAGCACTCACAGTTTTTCTCCGATAATGAGGCCCAGTATATCTGTTTGGTTTTAAATGCCACTTGCAGATTCCTGAATAATAACTAATCTTTTAAATATTTCGGTTTTTCACAAAGCTAACCATTTTTTGTTTTTATTTCTTGTTATTAATTAATTTATGTAACTATTTATTATTATGTAACTATTTATGTACTTGTTTTATCTTTTATTTCTGATTTTATTTAATCATTTACCTTCAGTGGATGTTCTGTATTGTCTTCACCCCTAGGATCTTGTATTAGAACTGAATGTATCAGTGCAACTTCTTCTCCAGGACATATCTGGATGATGCTCCTCTTCGAGTTGGAGCCGTCATTATAAATAATCTCAAAATTGCCCTGCACCTGTCACTGTTCGCTGAATACAGAAGCTCCCGGGGGGGTAATGATACCCTTGGAAACTGATAAATGGGCCAAGCGTAATCACAGCCACACAAGCTCTGGTTTATTCTGGGAAGCAAAAAATGAAGAAAAAGGCCAAAAAAAAGAACAAAAAAATGCAGAGATAAAAACAGACGTGCGGGGTGAAAATCACAGTCTCTCGCTTCAGCAGATACCACAACACGGAGGAGGCCAGGTGTGACAGGACACCCATGCTGCAGACCCGCTGAACATCCCGAGATCAGCCGCACTCGTTTCCCCATCGGCTGGGTGAGGCCCGGCCCCTCTCCTCCTCCCCATCTCCGCGCCCCGGGACCGGACGGCCCAGACCTCAGACCTCAGCCCTCAGCTGACTTAACCCTTTTAACTCCTAAATGTGTCCGTGGTGTGAGACTGATCTCCTAGGACCACTGCACCACCTTAATTCTTGGCCCCCTTCCTGGAAGGGCATGCTGAGATTTATGGCAGTGGAGGACCTGGCCAGCTTGGTCCACATAAATATTTAATTTCTCACTTTTATCTCCTCCCCAGAATGTGAGATGGAATGGCTGAGAATTACTGTAGGGGTTTGGTTCTGGACTTGTGAGAGGAATAGAGGGAGGCGGTAGATGCTTGCTAAGGCCAGTCCTGCAGGCACAAGTTGAAAGAGCTGAGCAGAATTGTTGGCGTGGATCGATAATATTCTCCTCAGCTGTTTGTGGCCACTGGGAGAAATCTGACTTCCAAACTGGATAGGGTGTGTGTGTTTCTCTCTCTCTCTCTCTCTCTCTCTCTCTCTCTCTCTCTCTATATATATATATATATATATATATATATATATATATATATATATATATATATATATATATATATATATATTAGAACCCCTAAAGTGCCATTTTAAATGGTCACATTTCCAATAACACATTTTTAGCAACCAAAAGCAGTGTGATAGTGTAGACGCAGCTCCCATGAATTCCTGCGGTTTCCCCCCGCACTCCTGTTCAAAAGCCTGAATACAGGTACATGGGGTAACATGACTAACGTCCGTGTGATGTCAATGATTTCTATAAACTTGTTTGCTTGTTGCTGTTTGACAGTAATGCATCTTGGTGAATATTACAGCCAAAATGTAGGGGTTTCTCTTTTACACAGGTTAAATTATGTGGAAACATGATTGCCAGTGTTAAAAATCATAAAATAAAAGAAATCCAGAAAGACATGACTTAAATGAAATGTTAAAAGTTACTTTCAAACCTGGAGCTACTCAGATATTAGGCCATGGTTCAAAGAATCTCTTTATCTTGAATATTTCTCATGCCATAGCTGCGCTGAAAGTCTTGCTAGGGCAGAAAATTAGCATTCAGTTACAGTGGCCATGTGCTGATCCTTTGTTTTGATCTACAGGTTATGCCTCTTTTATCTGATTCAGGTTAGAAACCTTTACGTAACCTCCCTCACCAGGACTCTGCCCTCCTACAAGAACTTGGCAAGCATTGAATTTCAATCCATGATAAGGCCTCCATGGCTGGGGCAGACAACTATTTTTGAATGTTTGGTTAGACAGAGGAAATGACCATCTGCACTGATAAGAATGAGAAGAGATATGATTTAAAATAAACAACATATCCATTAACGATGGTTGTGTTTGTTTGTGTTCCCCCCTTGAATGCAGGAAGTATCTTTATTAAATGTAATGGTGAGCAGCTTTTGAGTTTCCTTGGTCCTGGTAAATTGCTAAGATTCACAAATTTACATAAAGCAATGGGACTGGACTGCACCTCGGCAGCAGTTTCCCAGTAACAAATCCCAGATGCTGAAACCAAGGTGGATTGCATACGGCGACCCGCAGTCCAGCTGCAGGTAATGTTGACGTAGCATTAATGTGTCGGTTTCGCTTGTTGGTAGTCCATAAACGTGCGTACGCATCACTTTGTTATTGGTAAACAAGACATTATAGCTGGGGACTCAAGCAACTCTTGTCATACATGTTCTTCTTAAACCCTGCCTGACATTGAGAAATCTGGTGTGAGGGTCATGAGGAGATGAAAATTTATTATCCAAACACTGCAATAACGTGTCATATACTCATCTAAATTCTCCCACTACTCCGACAGCAATCTATCCCCCCACAGAGGGTCCACTACGTGATCTCCAAGGACGTTGTTTAAGATGAGAGAGATGTTTAAGGGGTTTCTTTTTGTCTCCCTGACTTCTCTTTAATACAGAAACTAATCTCATATGCCTGGGTAATCGTACGGGCCTCTGTCAGATGGGAGGCGACCCCATGACCTGTCAAGATTAAGATCACCTTCAATTATTCATTTTTCTCTTCTCTGAGGCTCGACTCCCGAGGCAGGTCCTGAATGTCAGTCTGAGTGTTTGGACTATCACTGAGGCTGTGTAAATAGACAGGGCTTCCTCACCATGAGGTGATATAGGGACATGGGTCAGAAAGGTACGAGTCAGAGCAGTACTCCAGATTAGAACACTGGAGCACTGGTACGAGTAAGAACAGTACTCCACATTAGAACACTGGAGCACTGGTACGAGTAAGAACAGTACTCCACATTAGAACACTGGAGCACTGGTATGAGTCAGAGCAGTACTCCAGATTAGAACCCTGGAGCACTGGTACGAGTCAGAGCAGTACTCCAGATTAGAACACTGGAGCACTGGTATGAGTCAGAGCAGTACTCCAGATTAGAACACTGGAGCACTGGTATAAGTCAGAGCAGTACTCCAGATTAGAACACTGGAGCACTGGTATGAGTCAGAGCAGTACTACAGATTAGAACACTGGAGCACTGGTACGAGTGAGAGCAGTACTCCAGATTAGAACACTGGAGCACTGGTACGAGTGAGAGCAGTACTCCAGATTAGAACCCTGGAGCACTGGTACGAGTCAGAACAGTACTCCAGATTAGAACACTTGAGCATTGGTACGAGTCAGAGCAGTACTCCAGATTATAACACTTGAGCACTGGTAAAAGTCAGAGCAGTACACCACATTAGAACACTGGAGCACTGGTACGAGTCAGAGCAGTACTCCACATTAGAACCCTGGACCACTTGTACGAGTCAGAGCAGTACTCCAGATTAGAACACTGGAGCACTGGTACAAGTCAGAGCAGTACTCCAGATTAGAACACTGGAGCACTGGTATGAGTCAGAGCAGTACTCCAGATTAGAACACTGGAGCACTGGTATAAGTCAGAGCAGTACTCCAGATTAGAACACTGGAGCACTGGTATGAGTCAGAGCAGTACTCCAGATTAGAACACTGGAGCACTGGTACGAGTCACAGCAGTACTCCAGATTAGAACACTGGAGCACTGGTACGAGTCAGAGCAGTACTCCAGATTAGAACACTGGAGCACTGGTACGAGTCAGAGCAGTACTCCAGATTAGAACACTGGAGCTGGAGCACTGGTACGAGTCAGAGCAGTACTCCAGATTAGAACACTGGAGCTGGAGCACTGGTACGAGTCAGAGCAGTACTCCAGATTAGAACACTGGAGCACTGGTACGAGTCAGAGCAGTACTCCAGATTAGAACACTGCACCTCTTCTCTACCCAATTTGTTCCACATCACATTGTAATAAATGGTGGTGGGGTTCACTTTTTGTGATCAAAATAACTCTTTTGTACATAAATTGTGTAAAAAGCAATTAATAAAAGTATGAAGCAATTAATAAAAAACAACCATGACATAAAAACACATATACATATTATATTTTACTATTTTTGTAAGACGCTGAAAAAGACAAGAATTGACTAACATTGTCTGTAGTACATTTTGATGTGAATGTCCAGAATAGCAGATGCGGCCTAAGACAGCAGCTTGGTTTACAGGTATATAAACTCCAGCACCATGGAAACGGCCAGTCTGGCTAGCTGGTGTTCGCTTGTGTCCAAGCTGCTAACATTAGCATGACCGCCATTCATCTAACGTGACCACACTTCTCTATGCCACATTTGCTCATTCACGTTCATCCCTGTCCTTCCAGAGATGCTCTGGTGCTGTGTTTATGCATATCTGCTTAAATGAGTGCATAATTAGATGATGTTTTATAACGTGTATGCATTTTTCATGTATGTTAAGGGTTAAACGGGACTTCAGCTAAAAAAGAGCCTGTTTATTATGAATTTTAATGTGAATATCGCACAGTGGAACAGATTCTGTCAGTGGGCCGTTGCGTGTAAAAGTTAAAATGACTTTAAGGCTGCAACGTGTCTAGGAAACTGCTCTGTTTGCCAAGTGTGCAGAGCCAAATGGTACAAAGATCAGCGTCCTCTCACAAGACTCTGTCTGGAGAAAGGAAACCTAACACAACGGCAGGAGGCAGTGGGAAACAGTCACTTCTCCACTCAGGTGAAACGTGGGAACAGAAAGTCCATCAGCAGGGATTAAAGTTCAGTAATGTATTCACTGATTACTATTCTGTGTGGAAAACCCCAGAGTGAGGAAGTATGGAGACAACCGTGTGAATATTAGACCCTTAATGACTATACCGTTTTTGAATGTCAGGTCATCTCCTCATTGGGTGATTCAGCTGAGAGAGATAAATGAAGATTGCTCTAAATTAAAGGAGGAAAAACACCTTAAAGATTCATTTGCAAAGAAAATTGTATGTTTTAATGGAAATTTTTACCACTGAAATTTAATATCTGATAAATAATTCAAGTTGAGCGAAGGCCTTGCCTAATAGAACAGTCCTCTATGGTTGCTTATTTCCACTGGTGTGGAAAGGGTTTCTTGCAGGTTGTCATAGAAATCAAACCAGTCAAACCAAAGAAAACAATATACCCAAGGACAGATCTGGCTCTCACATAGAGGTCATTAAAGATCACACAAGTCCTGCACAGAGTTTCCTCTGAGGATTTCAAAAGATGGAACCAAACAGATACACGGTGGACAGCATAGCTCCGAGACTGAGGTGAACTCCCTGGTAATAAAGGTCATAGATGGTTTGGAAGGCCGGTGTTATTTCCAGTCCGCAGACGGAAGCTTTAAAGGGTTCGTCTCTGAACGGCAGGGTTCAGAACTCCGCCTCAAACCCCTCCGCACATCCTAATCTCTGGTGGTCATCCAAACGTCACTTTCAGCCCGGTGCTTTTGGGCCGTGATCACAGGGAAAAGGCGTGCGAAAAGACGCGCTTAAAGGGTAAGCACAAAAGTCATCTTCTTGCAAACCTTATTTCTCATTTCAGTATAAAAACACTTCTCATACTGTGAGGAGAAGAAATGGCACCAATCCTTGCTCTGCACCATATGAGTGATAGATGCATATTGAATTAGGTCTTATAAACCATTGCATTGATTCACTTCAGTCTTGCCTAAACACCTCCTCCCACTCATGGGATTGCTGGATTTTACTCAAATGATGCTGTACATATATTAAGAAGTTTAATATTCTAGCATGGGCCACGGTTAAACTGCTGTTATTAGATCTGACTGAATGATAATGGAAGTGCTAATGCAGCGACACTGGGGTTCACAGAACGCAAAGGTTAGGTCCAAAGCAAATTTTTAATCAGCCCCCAAATGTCAAGAGGCAGACTTGGGGTGGAGACGCATATCCCGGGATTAGTATGCAGACCTACCGTACAAGGCCGTTTAAGTAGTCACGAGGTGATCAGCTGTGTCAAGCCACGGTTCAAGGAATCAAACTTCCCCTGAAATGAGGAAGACAGAACACGGGACACGAACGGAAGCGGCAACAGAGCATAAATAATTCAAGACTCCCCCCCCCCTAGGCTGTTGAAAGATGTGCTGATGAATCACAAACTTTGGCTTTGTTCTCGTTCTACCGATTACAAGCACGTGATTGGTTCTGACTGCCGATTGGTATCCCGGTAACAATCCCGAGGACGTTGTGCGGCGTTATGTGATCTGATGTTCACACGTGCTTTCTGTCCCAGTCCTTAACAGCAACCAGACGCTTTGTTGCTTGGTGCTACAATATCCAAACTCTTACGTAAGCAACAGCAACAGTGTTTGGAGAGCTACAGCTTCCCAATTTATTTAATTAATTTTTATTACTATTGCAAATTAATTAAGTGCGATTCTGAATTTTTCATCCACTTATTTCAATTACAAAAAATACCTATTGGTGCAGCTTCTCTCTTAGACTGTTCTCACCCCGAGGACCAGACGATCAGACCTCGTTCCTGATCATCTGTCGGATCGGTGCTCAAGGACAAAAGCATGGCACTCTCTGTTGCAGATAGCTGTGATACACCATGTAACGTTTTCCTTGGGGGTGTGAATCTTGCAAGAGTCATATTGACGTGTGGCACCCAGGACTTGTATGTACACTTCTTCTGCTTACTAGACTATTCCCACTGCCCTTGGAATCAGTTTACATCAACCAGCAAGAAGCCCCTTCCCGTGAAACTCCTAATGCAATGTTGGTTTATTTAGCAGAGCAAAGCACTCGTAGGTGCGCAGTCACAGAGAGGCATAACGCTCTGAGCAGGGCTCCTGGCGTCTTCTGATTGGACCTATGCCAAGCGATGCGTGGCGAAGTCTGACCGAGCATCGCGGTTCGAGAGCGGGACAGGGATAGCACGACCCTGAGCTCGGTGATTACACTCTAACCTTAGAGAGACTGAAATTCATCTGACTGTGATGTGTGTTGTCCTCGAACCTGACCTCTGTGTCAAAGTATGTCAAATGACAAAATAAAGTGGTATACCTGTGATAGGGACTACTGAAAATTATCTTTTGGAAATTGTTATGAATGCCAATATGGGTAATGAAGATGCAATAATGTCTGCAAGAGTTTATTTATTATTATTAAAATATGTGACATGCAGTGTAAAGGTATAATAGATGTTAAGCCTAGTGTATAACATCCACATCACAGTATGCAACTCCTAAATTTCTTCTTATTCCTTACCTTATTCTTGTTCTTTCTGTCTTCGTAGATGTGATAACTTAAAAGAAAAGGCATTTCAACACATCTCAGACATTGAAAGAGTCCAGTATGTCAGATAAAAGGTGCAGGAACTACAGAGAACACTCGTGCATCAGTTTGGGCTCATTAAAAAGAAATTGCTCACTAGAGACAGTAAAACATTCAGCTTCTCCAACAAAGTGTAGAAGGAAGTCTGGAGAAAACGATTTCTGCCCTAACACATCATCTCATGGGTCACCGTAGAAACACATGGAATAGGCCCATTTCTTCTAAGTGTAAAAACAAACAGAGAAAGGAACGCCACCGATCCGTGTAGCCCGAGCAAGGAGTGCTCAGAGGGCCTCCTCCAATAACCGCCTGTCTCCCAACGAGCCGTGGAGGAAGCGATGCCTCGTTTGGATCTGTCGGTGGACATAGCCTCTTTTATCTGATAAACTGACAACGCTTGCAAATCAAAAGTCAAAGTTCGAATTCAGTGCAATAAATTTCAGGAAGAAATTAAATGAACATGTAATACCAGTACACCCCCCCCCCCCACCCCGTTTGCTTCCACCGACACCATCCACCTCCTGTCATCTCTCTAATAAAATAAGCTCAGCCATATCTCCCTATTCTAGTTGGTATTTTACAATCCATGTGAACAGATGGTTTCTCTAAACTCCGTGTTAAAGTATCATTATCCACTGTCTCTCTGGTGCACCAACAGTGTGTACTCACGCTCACACATCTCACTTTGACTCCCCACCCTCATTTGGAGTGTTCTCTCCACGGACTTCAGTGAAGTAGGGCCTGATTTGTTCTGTGCAGCATAGTCATTAATCGAGTGACAGCACAGAAATCTTTCCACAGCCCCATATTCGTGCCCGAGATGTTCGCTCTAATTAGCAGCGCTATTAGCGAAAAATGTTTGACTCAAAATGGGGCTGAGGTGTTTAGCCAGTTCTGAGCTAAACGCCTCTGCGCTCAGGCGCATAATGAAAGGAGTCTTGTCTGAAAACTAGACTAGACTTCTGTGTCAAAAGTGAGGGGTAACGCTGGTGTGATAGAACAACAAAACCACAAACACCCTCTGCGGTGTCCAGCTTCACACGCATTAGCCTGCCACAACCTTTTGAGACAAAAGTTAAAAGTTTTTACATTGTCTCTTTTGTCTCTTTTTCACACCAAATTCTAAATGATAAAAAAACATAAAATACCAAAATAACAAAAAAACTGTTAAATGTTTTGGGGCTGTGCACTTTAGTAGCATTGATTGAAATAGATGTAAGGAGGTGACTTTGTCAGCTTGTTTTCAGTGTGAAGTTCAGTATAGGAGAAATTAAAAGCACTTCAGACAATGCAAGATGTTATAAAATGATGGTCTTATAAATTTCTTTTACAGCCACCAAGCGTACACTTGCTCAACAGAATTGCTCAACAGATACTCGACTGAGGTCATATTAATGTTACTATGCAGCTTAACACTAGAATGACTAAACGCTGTACTTACGCTGAGCCCTTATCAACACTAACAACAAGCTCTAACAACAAGATTTTCAATTATTCAGAAAACCCTACACCAGCATCTTTTGGGCAATTTTTGCACCCAAATACAACCAAAACACCCCCCTACCCCCAACTCTTTTTCACTATCTCAGATTTGGTCACCCTGGTTTACCTATATAGTAATATGATACAATAAATAATAAAATATAATAATATAATAAAAATAGAAATAAATGCCCTAAATATTTCTGCCCTATATGTTCTGTAAATAATGCCAATAATCCTTTAGTGCGCTTTCAGTAATCACACACGAAGAAATCCCACTTATAATATTTCATATAATTGCATCCAGCCTATAACAAATCCACACTCCTGCCAACGGGATGAAGGGGTTTCCATTTGCGCTGTCTCCATTACCATCCATGTGAGAGTTTTAATTTGCTATATGATACACAATGATACGAGAGGGCCCGGGCCCAGCTACCGGGCCCAGCTACCGGGCCCAGCTACCGGGCCCAGCTAGAGCAGAGAGACACTCTTCTGCAGCTTGCAGCACACACTTGTTCGTTAACAATACCCTCAGCCCACATTTGGCCGTCATACAAAACGCTGGATGGGCATGAGTCAAATGGACGCTCCGCTCTCGAGTTGCTCCGACGCTCGATGACGCTCTCAGCCCCCCTGAACGGCCCTTCCGTGGGTTTGAAAGCAACGTGGTATAAATGTTCAGGTCAGTGTGTGGGCTTGTGAAAATGGCTGACCCTAAAGGGGCTGCGATGGTGATGACTGAATTCAGTGGCCGCATTTAGAATCCGGCACAGAAAGAATACGGACTCGTATCGCGACCTGGTAGGGTTGGGCGGTGGCTTTTTTTCTAAAAAACTTGTGAGAGAGGTGCTAATAGTGTTGAACCTGTCTAATTTCTGCCTGCTGGGCTAGGTTCTCTTTCCTGTGAAGGGCAATGGCTTCCTTCAGCTTTCTCATCAGTGCAGCATGTACGAGAACTGCCCCTTACTCAGAGCAAAACTCCTGCTCTCCGATTCGCTGCCCTCATGAGTAATTATGTCGACGCTACGATTCCTGCTTAGCCACAATGTGTTCGGATAGCATGGGAGTTTGTTGTTTCCATTTTTTGATTGTGAAATACATTTCTTAAGTATATGCCACCCCTCCCCCCCATCCAACATCCCCCTAATGATTCCCCATGCACATACACATTTGTGCACACCCCCACACATGCAAGCGTGCCCGAGGGGAAAGAGCGGGAATATCTGCATAGCTGATTCGTGGAGATTGCAGCGGCGCCAGAACTCTTGTTGCTCGCGTGCAGATCTAACGTTCTAACGTCCACCGCTTTAAGCCGCGTGCGTTTATGCAGCACAACACAGCCCTGGGCATATCATAGACAAGTCTAAATGTATTAGCACTGCCGGTCTTAACAGAAGACATGTGCTTGGGATTAATGAAGAGGTTCTGCCGGACACCCAGTGATGATGACTTAGAATTGAATGCACATAATTTACATTCCACCTTAATTTGTATGAAAATAGAATTGGCTTCTTTTCAAAGGATGGAATACTCATTCTCCTTTCACCTTGTTATTGTAATTGTAAAGGTAGCGGGGAAAGTAATATCTTCACTAATAAAATAAGCACAGCGTTAACCACATTACTCTGATAATGACTTATGAACAAATCCAAGAATCACATCTGTTTTATTTATGGTTATTTTCCTTAATTAGTCCTGGCCAAATCGAAGAGATTTAACAAACATTTTGTAAAATCATCTCCCAGTAAATTAGCACAGCAGTTATTATTGATAAAGATGACTGCATGAGAACCAGTAGCTCTGTCCTTAAATCCAGTTGTAACGAGGGGGTTTGAAGAAGATGCCCTGAACGAGGCATAACGTTTAACGTTTAACACGAATAACGTTTATTACTAGCGCTGTTTAGCACTTTGACAATTAACATAAATGTACTAACGACAGGGAATAAACTCAGACAAAAGACGAGCATCGGGCGCAGCATCAGTGCACATTATATACTTACACATAACAAGAATAAGTTAAATAAGTGTAACACATGACGATAACGAGACAACAGGTGCGACGGATGAACACACACATACACACACACACACACACACACATACTGGTTTTTATGTTGGATGGGGACCAACTTTCTGGTCATCACTTGTGGGGACCACCCTTTCTAAAGGTTGTAGAGGTTTGAAAAAAATCAAGTACACCAACTAGTGGTTGTTAAGCGTATACACGGCTTGAAACTTCAGATTTGACGATGTAATGGTTGGACCGTGTCATATGGGGACTTGTGAAAAAACAATTTGACGTGGCTCACGGGGACCTAATTTACATATTTTTTGCATAATTTACACACTTCCTATTTGATTAGTGGGGACCTTGCAACAATAGGATCATTACTAATGACATATTTATACCAAGAATTAGATACTGTAGTAGTACATCATTAATAACTCAGTTTTTTAAATTTAGCTTAAGCCCTATCCGGACGGGATTAGTTTCTCAGGGGGTCCTGGGGTAATTTTCTCTTTTACGGGGGGTCCTCTGTGATTTTAATCCCGTCCGGAACGAGCATGTCCGTGTTTTTCTCAGACGTCCTCAGAGAAAATTACAGGCGGAATTACCTACTGTTTTTCGCTGTACTCCGTGGTCGTCTGGTAATTTTAGTCCCGTCCGGATCCACATGTCTGAGTTTATACATGCAGACATCACCTCGCGTTTAATAAAACAGCTATATGTCCACTGCCACGCACCGTAGTTACACGTTGGGCGCGCGTTTTCACGGAGATCCACGTAAAGACAGCGGCGAGCGAAAATGGATTTACTGGATTTTTTAATGGATTTATTTTATTTTATTTAACGGATTTATTTAGCTATTTACATTCATTAGCGATTTTTTATAATGTGTTTTCTGTATTGGTTTAACAAAATAGCTTAACTTAAACGGAGATCTTAAATGCTGAACTGAACAGTAGTAAAGTTAAAAGTTAAAAAGGAATCATCAGAGTTGGCAGTGTGACATTATTAAACATGCTATCACGTGACAAGGCGATGTCATGTGACCGAGAAAGCCAAAAACTCGCGGGTCCTCCTGTTTTTTCAATTGCTGTCCGGATGCAAGAGTTTTATCACTGAGTACAAGGGTGAAATATTTTTCACAGACGTCCCCCTGAAAAACTAATCCCGTCCGGATAGGGCTTTTAGATTAGGTTTTTAGTTAATGTGCAAATGCACACCTCTAATCAGTCAGCCACCTAGCAGTTAAACACTACTATAATAAAACTACTAATTTAACACCATGACATTACACTTACAATTTAAATTGCAGTTTTAGTTCAACTTCATAAATAAATTCAACAAATCAAATAAAAAAAGAAACTCACATCAAGTTTAACTAAAAAAAGTTTTACTCAAAAAAAAAGTCACATGTTTCCTTTTTTTTGTTATTGGCAAAACTGAAACTGTTCAAATGAAAATAACCTTTATGAAAAATGCTAATCTTTTGATGGGACATGTCAAAATAAAATAAAAACTTCATACCATTTCACACTTCACACTACTTAAATTGTAATTTTCTTTTGTAGACTATAATATGATTATACACATAAAATTAACAATTCTGCCTGTTCCGGTTCTTTAGAGCTTCTGGTTCTGCTCTCAAACATTTCTCACAGTCACTCTTTGCTGGTACAATACAAGATTTGATTAACCGATTCATGTGGCTTTCCACTGCCTTCCACTGCCTGTTGCTGCCAGGGTGTTTTCTTCTAGACAGCTTTGCCCTAAAGTGGTCAGAAAAACAGATTTGAAACTGAAATGATTAGGAAGAGTGTGCTGGAATTTCCATCTTATATTAGTATATTCATAATTTGCTACTAAACAATATAATAATAACAATTTGCTGTTAAACATTTTTTTTAAACCTCATAAGCACCTCATTTGTGTTTTTGCCACTTTTTTGCCAGTTTTGTAACAAAACACTCAAACCTGGGACTGATGGAAACATCTAAAAAAGAGAAATGTCATGGCAAAAAACACATTTTGTCAGGCCTGTGAAGAAACAACACTTGGACACAGGAAAGTGAAAAAGAGAAAATAAGAAATACTTTATTGCAACCACACAGGGTACCAACAAAGGAGTTGCCTCAAGAACAACTGGCTTGCTCCTCTTTGTAGTCCCTTTTATCCTCATCCAAAAAGTGAAAGTGACCAATCATATCACTTTGTTTTTAGTCTACACCTTTTCTGAGAGTTTCCATTATATAACCTATTGGGTTTACCATTGTCCTTAAATGTGATGCCACCTTTTTTGGAAAACATAGGACCTCCCATAAGCCTTATTGGCTTCTTAGGGTCCATCCTTTAAGCTTCATTGGTTATGGGTATCCCCCCTTCACACACTGGGATATGTATATGTATGATATATATTACGCCCATCTCCATATACAGTAGCATATGGGCTTTTCCTAGAAAAAACCCAAGATTTATGACCATTACATCATACACTGCTAAGAAAATGTCTGGTTTAAGAGCTCACATGGTTATTGTGATTTAATGGTTGGTTTAATGAGCAGAGCAATTGAGAGATTTGCAACTTGTTGAGGAAAAAAGTATGAATGGGATACTGGCATCTGCCTTTCATTTCTCTCAGGAGGAGGCAGTGTCTCTACTGCAAATGATTCTATACAAATATTTTTTACAAAGACATTTCATATGTACTGTAATGCTGAATACACAATTGGTGCATCACTGGAATTAATCAGTGCATTAACTTGTAACATTTGTAAAAATAGAATGAGGAAAAAGTTTACTGTACATAAGATCTATATATTACTGAACTGTTGAATTTATGTATATTTGTCACGTTATGGTCCTCGACCCCTCCCTTTTGGGCGTGTGTTTATGTTGTCTGCGTCTACTCGTCTGCATCTGTGGATCTCCGTGGGTGTGGTTACGTCTTGTGATCATCCGTCTCACCTGTGGCTCATCTCGTCATCACGTGGGGTGTATGTGGTTTGTCTATTTATTGTGCGTTCGCGCAGTGTCCTGTGCTCATTGTTGTTTGAGTCTACGTGTCGCTAGATGTGTGTGGTATACGTGCGCTGTCTGCACTTTTTGTGAATAAACGTAACGTTCGTGCAAAAGGAAATAGGACTCCGTGCCTCGTCCTTGCCTGTGCACCCAACGTCACAGAACAACGAGCCGAAGATGCCAGCCTATGCCACCAGGGCCAAGAAGGGGAAGAGGCCCAGCAGGCACCACCACGCCTCTTCCCCTGCCCAGCATCGCAAGGCCACGGTGACTCCCGAGATGATGCAGCAGGACCCTGTATGTGCGCTCATGCTGCATCAGGCTCAGGAGACCTCCACCGTGGAGATGGCGGACTATTATCGCGAAGCCGCAGAACGGATGTGGAGGGAGCGACACCCCTCTCCTTCCCGAGACCTCTCGCCACTGAGGTTGGGTGTCGCCGAGCTCTGCTCTACCACTAAGACCCCGGAGAGTGAGCTCGAGGACGAGGAATCGGAAGGCGAGGAGGAGGAAGAAGGCGAGGACTATCCCCCCTTCGTGTGCTCCGCCCCCACCGTAGATTACGGTGAGGAGGAAGAAGAGGAGGAGGACCATCCTCTTTCCGTGTGCTCGGGTGGCTCAGAGTGCATGGACAGTGAGCTATACATGGAGGAGGAAGAGAGTCCGCCCCCCTCGGAGCACTCCGCCGGGACCGTGAAGGGGAGGAACAGTCCTGAGGTGGGCGTTTCCCCTGAATACTTTGAGGCAAGCGCTATGGACTACTCCCGGGGTGAGAGCCCGGTAGAGCCCATGAGCTGGTGCCTTGGCAGTGAGGGGGAGATGGAGATCGAGGACAACGTCCCCACTGCCAGGTCCGGAGGGCGGTCACCAGGAGAAGGGGAGATGCCCTGGAGTGGTTCACGAGAGAGAGAGAGAGAGAGAGAGAGAGAGAGAGAGAGAGAGGGTCGGCTGAACTACCATGCGGCATGCCCCCCAAGGGCTCCCAAAGAAGCCAGTAGCGTGCTCACAGAGAGGGCTGCAGGAGTATCCGCCAGCCACACCGCACCCAGTGGAGGGTTTGCAGCGAGGGTGGGGAGAAGACCGCCCACCGCAGCGCCTGCAGCTCCTGGGTTCTCCCCACTGGCAGCTCTCCTCCAGGTGCGAAGCCTGGCTCTGTTTACATGTCTGTCTGTCCTTGTGTTCGTGTTTATCCCCGTGTGTTTACCGAATCCCCTTTTCCCTCTCGTGCCTCTGTGTGTGAATGTTCCTGTTTGTGTGTTCGTGAATGTCCCAGTGTGTCTGTCTAACGTGTTTTCCCTGGTCTTCCCAGGGAGGGTGTTCTAGGCTGTTCGTGGCGGACTCTACACCGAGGGTGGTCATCTCCCAGACGCAGGACTGAGCGCTTCAGATCCGCCCATCGACGTGGGTTCGAGGCATTTAGTCCTGTTGGCACCCCGGGACGGGTAGTGCCCTTGGTGGGGGAGTCTGTCACGTTACGGTCCCCGACCCCTCCCTTTTGGGCGTGTGTTTATGTTGTCTGCGTCTACTCGTCTGCGTCTGTGGATCTCCGTGGGTGCGGTTACGTCTAGTGTTCATCTGTCTCACCTGTGGCTCGTCTCGTCATCACGTGAGGTGTATGTGGTTTGTCTATTTAATGTGCGTTCGCGCAGTGTCCTGTGCTCGTCGTTGTTTGAGTCTACGTGTCGCTAGATGTGTGTGTGTTATTTTGTTATTGACATTGTACCTTCCAGTCAATAAATATGTATGCCCCTAATGATATGCACATTCTATGTACACACAATGTAATGACAAGAAATGATCCCACAAACTGTCTCCCATACAGACATTAGGTAGCTATTTATCTAACAAACTACATAGTGCTGAAACTCTTTTACACGCTGGGACTTCACTGAAAGCAAGAAAGTTAAAATAGTACAAAAGATGTAGTACTTCAAAAGTACATGTAAATCCATACATACCATCAACAGCAGAAGAAGAGATGACTATGGTGTAATTTATGTTGACTGACTTGTTCTTCTGTTCCATTGACATTAGATGTAATGATGCTGTGACTGTCAAAGGTCATATTGTCTGAAGTTGTGGTGTCACAGACAGGAAATCTCATTGAGGCAGAAACATCTAGCACAGGGGTAATCAACTATATTGTTCCGCGGGCCAAATTTGGCAGATAGCTCTGACCAGCGGTCCGGGGGACGGGATGGGGGGTGGCGAACGTAAGTTGTTGTGTGGGGGGTTTGGCGAACGTAACACTCGTGACGGAGTGTTTTTTTCAATAGAGCTGAAATAAATGCTCCGGTTTAAAATTAATTCTCCCGTCAAAATTAAGAAATATTTTTAACAATTTATTCTGGGTCCGGATGGGATGGCATTTGGGTCCGTATCCAGTTAATCAGGAATGAGATTGGGTCCGGACAGGACTGCGTTCGGGTCCGGATCCGGACCGCGGTCCGCCTGTTGGTGACCTCTGATCTAGCATATTAACAGACTGATGTTTTGTCCTTGGTCTGAGTACAGTGCTGGTTTCACTGTCATTTTCAGAAGTGGTATCTGCAATATAATCTTCTGCACTCTCTGATGAAGTGTCAAATGATTCACCAGTCTTCCGAGATCCACATCTTCCATCTAAAAAAGGAATATGTAATATGCTTATAATAAAGTAAATTGCAGAGATGTAAAAACTGATCAGTATATTGAACAAGTCTGAAAGCACAACATTTCACATTATTATGTTCATTATTATTCATTATTCATCATTCATTATTGTTACTACATTATTATGAACTGAATAGTTTTAGATTTTACATTGTAGTCAGACCTGACAAGTACTGTTCTCTTGTCATTTAGAGACCATACGTCATTTAGAGGCTCTTGTCATTTAAAGAACATAATCCAATGAATAATTGACAAAAAATAATTTAACTAAGTTTGTTTCCCACGTAATCGCAACGTACCATGATACTTTTCTTTCTTCTTAATCTTGGAATAAAAATCTCATTGTCATTTTGAAACTCTGTTGCAATCTATAAATAAAAGCAATAGAAACATGGTATTGAATGTTTCACATGAAATTAAACAAAAACAGCTGAACAGACTTTTGAAAAAAGACTTAAACACTTCATGTTCATGATAAAACACAATATTACAGTTCCTTGTGTGAGCCAGTTAAGTCTAAATTTTTTTTCGTACAATTCTTCAGAATGTTACTCTGATGCATATGGTGCACAGCATGTAAGTAGACTGAAAAATATTCCTCTACCTCTTCAAAATGTAATTTTTCCCAGCACACAGATTCTACTCAGTTAATGAAAGGGGATTTTATGAAATCTTAAAGAAAAAAAGATTGCCTGCCCAACCAAATACTACCTGTGCTCACACATCTTGAATACATGAGGTTTGGTGGGAACAATTCACACACAGTATTATAGTTCCTAGTGGGGACCCGTTTTGCCCAATGTTTCTACACACTTCAGTGTAGAAAGTGTGCTGTGGGGACATCGTGAGTGTCCAGAAAAGAGTGATAATTAACCAAGAAAAAAATCCCTGTGAAAAAACATTCTGCCCTAAATATATGCAAATACACCAATCACTTGTTCAGATGAGAACAAAATTCTAATTCATAATATATTTCAGCCTGCCCAACCAAATTCTGCCTGCATTCACACATCTTGAATACATCAGGCTTTGTGGGGACATTTCACACAAAGTATTACAGTTCCTTGTGGGGACTTGTTTTGCCCAATTTTTCAACACAGTTTCCACAGAGATTTACACTTTCTACTGCAGTGTAGAACGTGTGTTGTGGGGACGCCGTCAGTGTCTAGAAAAGAGTGATAATTAACCAAGAAAGAAATCACTGTGAAGGTTAAATTCTGCCCTAAACATCCCTCTACTGCCACACTTGAAGATGCATTACATTCAAATGTTTGGTGTAATGATTTATACTAAATTACCACCATAAAAGTCTTCCTTCATCCTTTTAAAGAACCTGAAACACAAAAATATGACAAAGAAAGACTGCAGAGTTAAACTTGAAGTGGCAAACACAATTTTACCTGTTCATAAGTGTTGATTGGGTGAGCGCAATCATCGTTCTGGTTCTTTGGAAGGAGGGAAGGATGCAAATTATTCATCATGAACCGTGATGCTGGTCATCTGAAAAACATATTGCACATGTACAACACTTTAGAATAGAAACTAAACTATAAAATTGATATAAATGCTGCATAACACGTAAATAGATTGATCACTTGTTCAAATGAGAAAAAATCCTAATTCATAGTAAATTTCAGCCTGTCCAACCAAATTCTGCCTGCATTCACACATCTTGAATACATCAGGCTTTGTGGGGACATTTCACACAAGGTATTACAGTTCCTTGTAGGGACTCATTTTGCCCAATTTTTCAACACAGTTTCCACAGAGATTTACACTTTCTACTGCAGTGTAGAACGTGTGTTGTGGGGACGCCGTCAGTGTCTAGAAAAGAGTGATAATTAACCAAGAAAGAAATCCCTGTGAAGGTTAAATTCTGCCCTAAACATCCCTCTACTGCCACACTTGAAGATGCATTACATTCAAATGTTTGGTGTAATGATTTATACTAAATTACCACCACAAAAGTCTTCCTTCATCCTTTTAAAGAACCTGAAACACAAAAATATGACAAAGAAAGACTGCAGAGTTAAACTTGAAGTGGCAAACACAATTTTACCTGTTCATAAGTGTTATTGGGTGAGTGCAATCATCGTTCTGGTTCTTTGGAAGGAGGGAAGGATGCAAATTATTCATCATGAACCGTGATGCTGGTCATCTGAAAAACACATTGCACATGTACAACACTTTAGAATAGAAACTAAACTATAAAATTGATATAAATGCTGCATAACATCTAAATAGATTGATCACTTGTTCAAATGAGAAAAAATCCTAATTCATAGTAAATTTCAGCCTGTCCAACCAAATTCTGCCTGCATTCACACATCTTGAATACATCAGGCTTTGTGGGGACATTTCACACAAGGTATTACAGTTCCTTGTGGGGACTCGTTTTGCCCAATTTTTCAACACAGTTTCCACAGAGATTTACACTTTCTACTGCAGTGTAGAACGTGTGTTGTGGGGACGCCGTCAGTGTCTAGAAAAGAGTGATAATTAACCAAGAAAGAAATCCCTGTGAACGTTAAATTCTGCCCTAAACATCCCTCTACTGCCACACTTGAAGATGCATTACATTCAAATGTTTGGTGTAATGATTTATACTAAATTACCACCACAAAAGTCTTCCTTCATCCTTTTAAAGAACCTGAAACACAAAAATATGACAAAGAAAGACTGCAGAGTTAAACTTGAAGTGGCAAACACAATTTTACCTGTTCATAAGTGTTGATTGGGTGAGCGCAATCATCGTTTTGGTTCTTTGGAAGGAGGGAAGGATGCAAATTATTCATCATCAACCGTGATGCTGGTCATCTGAAAAACAGATTGCATATGTACAACACTTTAGAATATGAAACTAAACTATAAATTTGATATAAATGCTGCATAACACGTAAATAGATTGATCACTTGTTCAAATGAGAAAAAATCCTAATTCATAGTAAATTTCAGCCTGTCCAACCAAATTCTGCCTGCATTCACACATCTTGAATACATCAGGCTTTGTGGGGACATTTCACACAAGGTATTACAGTTCCTTGTGGGGACTCGTTTTGCCCAATTTTTCAACACAGTTTCCACAGAGATTTACACTTTCTACTGCAGTGTAGAACGTGTGTTGTGGGGACGCCGTCAGTGTCTAGAAAAGAGTGATAATTAACCAAGAAAAAAATCCCTGTGAAGGTTAAATTCTGCCCTAAACATCCCTCTACTGCCACACTTGAAGATGCATTACATTCAAATGTTTGGTGTAATGATTTATACTAAATTATCACCACAAAAGTCTTCCTTCATCCTTTTAAAGAACCTGAAACACAAAAATATGACAAAGAAAGACTGCAGAGTTAAACTTGAAGTGGCAAACACAATTTTACCTGTTCATAAGTGTTATTGGGTGAGTGCAATCATCGTTCTGGTTCTTTGGAAGGAGGGAAGGATGCAAATTATTCATCATGAACCGTGATGCTGGTCATCTGAAAAACACATTGCACATGTACAACACTTTAGAATAGAAACTAAACTATAAAATTGATATAAATGCTGCATAACATCTAAATAGATTGATCACTTGTTCAAATGAGAAAAAATCCTAATTCATAGTAAATTTCAGCCTGTCCAACCAAATTCTGCCTGCATTCACACATCTTGAATACATCAGGCTTTGTGGGGACATTTCACACAAGGTATTACAGTTCCTTGTGGGGACTCGTTTTGCCCAATTTTTCAACACAGTTTCCACAGAGATTTACACGTTCTACTGCAGTGTAGAACGTGTGTTGTGGGGACGCCGTCAGTGTCCAGAAAAGAGTGATAATTAACCAAGAAAGAAATCACTGTGAAGGTTAAATTTTGCCCTAAACATCCCTCTACTGCCACACTTGAAGATGCATTACATTCAAATGTTTGGTGTAATGATTTATACTAAATTGCCACCACAAAAGTCTTCCTTCATCCTTTTAAAGAACCTGAAACACAAAAATATGACAAAGAAAGACTGCAGAGTTAAACTTGAAGTGGCAAACACAATTTTACCTGTTCATAAGTGTTGATTGGGTGAGCGCAATCATCGTTCTGGTTCTTTGGAAGGAGGGAAGGATGCAAATTATTCATCAACCGTCATGCTGGTCATCTGAAAAACACATTGCATATGTACAACACTTTAGAATAGGAAACTAAACTATAAATTTGATATAAATGCTGCATAACATGTAAATAGATTGATCACTTGTTCAAATGAGAAAAAAATCCTAATTCATAGGTATATATTTCAGCCTATCCAACCAAATTCTGCCTGCATTTTAGAATATTATGTAAGCAAATGGTATTAAGTATTGAATCCAAATGGTCAAATTGATATTAATGGTACATAAAATGACCACTTGTTTAGACAAAAAATTTTAACAGCTTCTATTGACACTCAATGAAGGTGTGCTTCCTGAATAAAGATATTCAGGAAGATATATGGATGTAGTCCATTCAACTACAATCCTGTTATTTTCTACAACACTGAGCTATTTCGTATACTGTGTACTGTGCAACATACTTGGGTTGTCCATGGATGGTCTTCACCTCCATAGTCATCACTCCACAGGTGATTTCTTTTCCTTCTTTGTTATCATTAAGAGCAAACAAACAAAGGTGCGGGTTTCAATTAACATCGTCTTTTTCATCCTATAGTTTGGATATCTGTGCCATCAAAATGACCCGTCTTTTTCAGAGGAATCAATACATAAAAAAAAAGAGAAATACCAATATGAAAATATTTCCACAAAATCAAAGTTTAAATGTTCATCAATTATTGATTGTGTTAGTTGTTAACTACCTTTTATTTCATTGATGTGCTTCACCTCTAATTTGCATGAATTTTCATTTCGTTGATGTGCTTCACCATAATTTTGTCAGTCTTTGAACTAAAGCGATGAAATGGCATGCTCAAGGGGGCCATTTAAAACTGTAGAGAGAAATTTCAGCAAAACTTGGTTTGTATTGGATTCAGATACAATTTGGGACTTTGAACTTATTAGCTATATGATTATACAATCAAAAGCAAAGGAACTGGATATTTATGACTTCTCATTCTCTTAGACTAGTATCGCCACTGAAAATCCTTTGAATAGACGAGACTCAAATATAAATCAAATTAGTCAACTTAATATTGTGAGCTATTTAAAAAAATGTTGTAGCCTATAACTTCATATGAGTTGCTCACTTCACATGATGTAAACACACACCTTTTCTTTTTACTCTGCACTATGTCCATGGCATAGTCTATACACTATACAGTATGGTATTGTCCAGTGCTTGTCTTAACATGCCCATTGTTAACAGGGTTACTAACTACCAAACATAAAGGTGGTGTTTGCCACTGAAAGAGGTAGAGCACATAGCAAAGTCATGGTCCTGTGATAGGGAACTGATCTTGTGACCAGAGGGTCCTGGGTTCAATTCCCAGGCCTGAGGCCATGACTGAGGTGCCCTTGAGCAAGGCACCTAACCCCAACTGCTCCCTGGGCGCAGGGCTAGGGCTGCCTACCACTCTGGGCATGTGTGCACCACAGCCCCTTAGTAATCACTAGTGTGTGTGTGTGTGTGTGTGTGTATTCTAACTGCACAGATGGGTAAAAAGCGAAGGACAAATTTCGATTGTGGTGAAAAATCACAATTGACAAATATGGAACATTTACATTTTTACATTTACATTACACTTACACAGTTACCACTAAAATGATGCAGTAAACCTCCCTGCAGTTTATATTAAGTTAGCTCAATGTCTAAACTGTTTTACTCATTGTTTTAGGAACATTGACTAGCCAAATCATGTCCAGGTTTTATATTCCCTGGCTGTGACTGTATGCATGCTATAATTCTCAATATCTCACAATCACTCTATAAATATAGCATTTCATTGTTATTAGAATTTACGTGTACTACATTGTGGTGTATAGATAGACAAATATAGATAGATAGATAGATAGATAGATAGATAGATAGATAGATAGATAGATAGATAGATAGATAGATAGAGAGGTAGTATAAGAAATGTACAAAGATTCAAGCCTGCTGTTTAGATCACAAACAAGCAGAAACACAAATGCTTCTATCAAATGTTTCTAACACAAATATAGATAGAGATAGATAGATAGATAGATAGATAGATAGATAGATAGAGAGGTAGTATAAGAAATGTACAAAGAGCAAGATTCAAGCCTGCTGTTTAGATCACAAACAAGCAGAAACACAAATGCTTCTATCAAATGTTTCTAACACAAATATAGATAGAAAGATAGATAGATAGATAGATAGATAGATAGATAGATAGATAGATAGATAGATATAGTATAAGAAATGTACAAAGAGCAAGATTCAAGCCTGCTGTTTAGATCACAAACAAGCAGAAACACAAATATCTCTATCAAATGCTTCTAACACAAAGATAGATAGATAGATAGATAGATAGATAGATAGATAGATAGATAGATAGAGAGGTAGTATAAGAAATGTACAAAGAGCAAGATTCAAGCCTGCTGTTTAGATCACAAACAAGCAGAAACACAAATGCTTCTATCAAATGCTTCTAACACAAATATAGATAGATAGATAGATAGTATAAGAAATGTACAATGAGCAAGATTCAAGTGCTTTGATGCTCCTACATGAGAAAGTAAGGTGTACTTGATGTTTTAGAAAGCAAATTAGCAACGGCATCATAATGCTAATTTCCGCTAGCAAGTCTATGGGATTTCCCATATAACATTAGCATCAAGCTAATCGTGCCATATAATTTCTTTGCTAATTACACGGAAACAGAAAGTGTTCGATTACTACAAATATTATATAGTGGGCTACATGGACTAGGAGGACTAGTGTTAAGAAGAGTTTGCATAAAGTTCATTCTGAATTGTGACTAACACTAGCTAACTGGAGAAAAATATAGCTACATTAGCTAACCTAGCTAGCATAACAGATAGATAAAAAAGTCTAGCTTATGTAACCAGCTATGTAGTCTATCTAGTTAATGTTAGCTAGCTTTCTCCCAATTGAGGAAACTTAGCATAAAGTTCACTCTGAATTGTGACTAACTGGAGAAAAACAGTAAAACATTCAAGGCCTACATTCAGCCTACATATCCTGCAAATGCATTAGCCTAATTTAATGGATGAACACTGGTAATAGCAATTTGTCATACAAATATGCTTACCTGTTGTACCTTTGCTCCTCTGAGTTCTTAGCTCCTCAGCTGGCATCTCTTGCAAATAATATTCTTTCTTGTTCGTCAGGTAGATTGCTGTTTTTAACACTGTAAATGTCCGCTTGTGGCTGAAATCATTCCTCATGAGGACCACACAAGGAATGGCGGTACATAACCATATTTGGAAAAAGTGGGCGGTACACTACCATATTTGGAACATGTGTGTGTGTGGAGCAGGAAGTGCAGTACCAGGCAGAAACTAAAGGGGGCGAAACTGAGCACTCCACACACACACACACTGACTGGTTAACATGTGGTATGGGCTTTTTCTAAAAAACCCATAGGCATATTCAGAATAGTACCTGTATTCATTTAAAAGGGTTTCCCTTATGGGGACCTGATTTTTGGTCCCCATACTGCAAGAGGTCCCCATGACGTGACTGTGTAAACAGATTGTTGTCCCCACAACGTGATGAATACCAACACACACACACACACACACACACACACACACACACACACACACACACACACACACAGGAGCACACACAGCACATCCACGGAACTACATACATAGACACAATCAGAGGCCGGAGGAGGGGTCAGGAACTGTACCGTGACACCAGCTTTTGAAGAGAAATTTGCTTACGCCTAATTAATTAGTTAAGCAGGAGGGCTCTGTCCCCAAAATGTGCTCTTTGAAGTAAAGTCAGCAGTTATGCCTACCTAATAAATAATTCATATGTAATGCAGGAAAATATGCTCTTTTATTACAAAACACCATCTCTCGCCTCTGAAGTCCATCGTCAATGAGTTGAAAAAACACAAAGCCAGTTTCGATTACAAATATGATTTATGAAATGCTCCATAGAGAATTTATGTTCAGTTCTATCATTCATTACTTTGTGATCTCAGGCATAGACATGAGGCACAGAATGCCCCCATGTCACCTTACTGCAGTAACCATACTGGCATAGCCATACTGCAGTAACCTTACTCATATAACCATACTGGCATTACTTTACTGCAATACCTTACTGCCATAATCATGCTGACATAGCCATACTGCAGCAACCGTACTCATATAACCATACTGGCATAACTTTACTGCAATACCTTACTGCCGTAATCATGCTGACATTACCATACTGCAGCAACCTTACTGCAGTAACCTTACTGCCATAACCATACTGCAGTAACATTACTGCAATAACCTTAATGCCATAACCATTCTGACATACTTATAGTTCAGTAACCTTAATGCAATAACCTTACTGCCATAACCATACTGATGTAACCATACTGCAGTAGCCTTATTGCCATAACCATACTGATGTAACCATACTGAAGTAGCCTTATTGCCATAACCATACTGATGTAAGCATACTGAAGTAGCCTTATTGCCATAACCATACTGATGTAAGCATACTGCCATAACCATAGTGCAAAAGCCATACTGTCATAAAACCTACTGCCATAACCATACTGCAGTAATCATACTGCAGTACTCATACTGACATAAACTATACTGCAGTAATCATACTGCCGTACTCATTCAGAGATATCCATACAATAACAAATACATGACAACACTGCCATAATAGCCACACCAGAGTACCAGTGGCAACAGCCCAAACCATCACACCAACTTTACAATTCCCCATTTGCATTTTACAACCCCTAAAATGCATATATAGAGAAATTAAACAAAAATCCATATGCACCTCAGTTAAAGCCTGATTTTAAATGTCATTAAAACAGCATGGGGTTGATTATGTTAGCTAGGCTGTAGATACTGTATTTCGTGAATGTATTTGCCTTGTCTGATTATTATCTCGAGTCTTGATGTTTCTTAAGGGAGTGTAGCAAATTCCCTGGCCCACGCCCTTGTTAATGGAAGACAGGTTGTGCCCTTTCCGCTATGTTCTGGTCTAATGTATGCAGATAGGCTTTCTGTACTGTTTGTTTAGAAGTGTTATAATGCATTATTCACCCTTTCTCATGGGTAACAGATTTTAATGTTAGCAAGGTTAGATAACTCATTAGCTATTCTCTCTGTGCCTCCACTGGATTCCAAATGCTAAACTCATTTTCCATTATATGATCAGCAACACTAATCTAATAATGAGCCTGCTTAAAAATATTGTAAAATAAGTAAGGCCAGGACACATACATGCAAATGAAACCATGACAAAACACAGAAAAACTCAAAAATAGACAGTGAAAACATACAACAATGCAGAAGACAAACTGTCACCTTATGTCTCAAAAACAATTCAACATATTCGGCATTAAAACGACTGCAGAAATCCTCTATCCAAATGACGACTTGTGCTGAATGGTGGAAAACTCAGAGATGCGAGTCCGATTCAATTAAACTCAAATGATTGAAATTACTTGACTGGTAGAAATTGAATTAATGTCACCTTCTTCCCTCCCTGAAAATAATGTCTGATGTCCTCCACTGAATCTGTCAATCACACTGCCGAGTTCCCCACCAGCTTTCTGTCTTTTTGCCATCATTTTCCCACCTGTGGCACAGACAGACAGATCCCCGTTCACATTTTGGGTGGTCAAAAGCTTCACTGCCTTACCGTTGCCTGTTATGAACACGATTCTGAATCACGAATCATGAATTATGAAAACAATTCTGAACTCATACCGAGATGCTAAAACATTGAACCTGTGTTGGGAGATGTGCTCACATCTGACGGCACCTTTAAACGAGCAATATATGATTCCACATATCCAAATATTACTTGTTTGATTGGTTTGGCTGCAGGTGGAAGAGGGCAAAGTTCACAGGATTTTTAAAATGAGAACAGCACGTTGCTTGTGTGAGTGGAGCTCTACAAGATTGCAAGGGGCAACATTCTCATTTGGAGGGACAGACACCAGCGCTCTACTCTGATAAGAGCTGAACCATCCCTATAGATATCAGAGCACCACCCTGCCATTTCTCCCATGAAGAGAGAAGGCACATAATTTATGCTTTTACTATTCTCTACAGCACGCTAGTCCGGTAAACCTTAAAAAAAAAATCATTTTAACTGTTCCGTGCTGTAAATATATTTCAGTCAGTTGCTGCCATAATCTTGCCTTTCTCCATATGGAAAACATTTCTGTCCAGAATCAATAAATAATTTTCATGTAATCTCGTAATAATATACGTATGTGGTGCAGTTATCGCACGTTGACACATCATTTTGATCAGCGCGGTCTAATGTCACGCAGTAAGTCATACTCCTCCAGTGTTGTCTGAGAGGTCCACTACAACAAGGGTCGCCTACTTGTAAAACAAGAGCACCAGCTACAGCAGGGGTTTGAATCCCAGCTGCGCCGTTTGCCGTGTGCTGTCAGGAGGTCTCAAGAATGCAAATTGCCCATCTTCTCAGGGATGGAGATGATGGCAAAGTCCCCCCTTTACCCCGTCGCTTAGCGACAAACTAGCCAAGCATGCCGAGGCATCAGCGGGGCTTTGTGGGTAAATGGAATGATTAGCGTTCTCCGAGCTCCGAGCCTGTCTTGTGGTCAATAGCTCCGTTTCATGGGTGATCATCCCATTTGCACTGCAAGCACCTTTCATCTGGTTTAGCTAGGTCTGCTAAAGTCTTCACATCTAAGGCAGTCATTGTAAAATACAATGAATATTGGGCAGTCTTAACTTGCTTTGTTCACAGAAACAACAAATTGAGGAGTTCGTTCGTTTGAATAACCCCTGCCAAGGTTATAATTATGTACATAACCGTCATCACCCATCACCAGGATGGAGGCATAGTGACTGATAAAAGGCATAATTCAGAACCCAGAATCGAGATCTAACCACAGACGAGAACTCCTCTCAGTCATTCTCACTCATCAATACTCAGTGGCCACCGGGGCCTTGTTAAGCGCCTTTCTACAGGAATTTCTGCATCCGAGTACATTTTAAACCTCAGCTGCACCAAGTGGGCTGTGAATAATCTTGCTGTCACTGTTGATTCTGATCTCTCATTTAACGCCCATAAAGCTAACAATGCTAGAACAGGCATCTTCTATTCACAAAATAAAAAGATAAGACATTTACAATTACCGCCTAATTTATTAGAAACACCTGCCTTGCACCATTTCATTAGATACGTACAACAGACTTTGACGATATTTTAAGTGTACATCCCTTTGCCAGCTGCCCTCTAACCTGGACCACAGAACCACTGTTGACAGCATCGTTTAGGTGGTGACCACCTCAATACTGCACTGCCATGGGAGTGACCTGGACATTCTGGCCTTTTTACATGCCTTTCTGGACTTTTTACAGTGTCAGTGCTGTTTTGAACACATACTGACCATTTAAACAAGGCTAACAGAAGATGACTAGCACAGATTATCCACTGGAACCAATGTGATATAGATTTGGACCTACATAGATCACCTACAGGTTAAATGTTTCTAATATATTGGGTGGTGAACATATTCAGCTTATAAGGTGCAGAGAGTCGTCCAATATTCAGAGTCCAGGATCTCTGTCTAAGCTCAGCGACGCAAACTTGACAGGAACCTAACCCAGCTCGTGCTGTGCAGATGAGGATGTCTTTCTGTTTCATCTGTTGGCACCTCTTAAAGTTTCTTTCTCATCTCAAAGAGTTTGGGGAGATTGTCATCCTTGGTTCACTCATGGCTCAAGGTCTTGACCTGGATTTCTGTATAGCTGCTTTATGTCAAAAAAAAAAAAACCTCACGAATAAAACCGAATGGGAGACACACGACCTCTACCTTCCCAGAAGAAATTCACACAACCTTTTCCTTCCCAGACTGGTGGTGCCAGACTGTGACAGGGCTAAAGCCGCAACGCCGGGTCTAAACTGAATGAAATACCAGTTGTCCAGGCATCAGCAAGCCCTTCTGACTTCTTCTCAGCCAAGCCAACCAACCAGCGACTGACCGTCCCAGATGGTAAATAAAAAATGGGAGGAGATCAGTCATGTGTCGGCGTGAGACGCCGGGGTCAGGAGAGTTCAGGGAAGTGCACGCTGTCATTAAAACCGTGCTGCTGCCTCCTCCGTCCTGACGTGCCGCTTTCGCATGTTACAAAACACGTCGCCCGTGACAAATTTCAGCTCCACCTGTTAGGTCAAAAACAGGCGAGCGTTCACACCTCAGGGTTTGTTGTTTGTTTGTTTTTGCTGCCTTCAGAAAAAGATGCGAGGAGACGTGATGATTACAACATCCTCCAGGAACCGGTTGATGCAAATCACCTGAGATTTCTTGTGCTAGCACTTTGCTGGCTGGTCAGCAATTGAATAACATGTCAGTTACATATAAAATTTATCCACAACTCAAACATAATTAATATATATATATATATATATATATATATATATATATATATATATATATATATATATATATATATATGATATATATATATATATATGTGTGTGTGTTTTTGTGTAACAAAAACTAACTACAAGCCTTTCTTTTTCTTTCTCAGCTCACGCTAATATGATAGGTACAGAATAGGTCAGCCGTCTGCTCTTTGATTTAAAGGTCTTTCGCTTAATTTCACACATTCATTTCAGAGACATTTTAGTCATCAAGAAGCTCAAAGGAACTAACCCAAGCCAGACGGAGTGAAGAAAGGAGACGGACTGGAGAAGACCGGCAGTCCGAAGTCCTCAAAGAAACTGGAGATGCATGCTGTGTTCTGTTTTCATTCTTTTACACCAACCCCTGAATGCAGTTATATACTGTGTTTACCTGGAACACACAGGGCTTTCCGTTGGCTATCAAGACAAAACACATGTGAGGTCAGATTCCTCTTGCAGATGTTAATAATATCCAAGAATGTATGTGCGTTTGTGTGTGTGTGTGTGTGTGAGTGTGTGTGTGTGTCTCCCACCGGCAGTCTAAAACTGTGAGCTTCACAGCATGGCCCTTCAGAAATAAATATAAATCCTGCCAGATTCTTCAGCCAAGCCCCTGAGCCATAGCTCTGTGCATGGGGGAGGACAAGTAGATCAATGCTGAACACCCCCTCTCACAGGACGCTTGTCAAGGCTGCTGCTGCTGGTTCCTACCTTCCGTGGTGCAGGAGCGGAGGTGATTGGTGGCTGTGTGGGGCATCAGCCAGAGCATCTGTTCAGCAGCTGGCACGTGCTTCCTGGCACCTCCTCAAGGTTGCCCAGGCAAACGCTAAAAGCCCCTCCCTCTCACCCCCATCACCCCCACCACGGTCCGCAGAGACGCAGAGGAACCGTGCGGTCTGGGTGGAGATATCGGTTAATGTGACGTTCTGCATCACGCTGCCGTCACAGTCAGGATCCGAGAGAGACGGATTCAGCTTCCTCCTGCGCTCGTCTAGTACGACTGCAAGATAAAAGACACGACGCCGTCGTCTCTCCTCCGAAGAATCCACCTCATTCTCTAGTGCTGAAATGTTTGCTAACGCTCATCAGACGTACCGTTCTCTCTTTATAGCTTTGCTGGTTTTGATGGTACCAGATAAAGGCCAAATGTAAACTCTGGTTTCCTGGGATTGCAGCTGTTGAGCTCTCATGTGCATTCTGCCCTGAATCTAGACAAAGTTTCCTGATTCTTTACCTACCACGATCTAAAAAAACTTACTTACTAATATGTAATACTAACCGTAGTCTTCTAATAGCACATCATGTTGAGCGTGTGGTATTTCGGATGTCATTTGTCGTTGTATTATCTTAACACCTTATTGTCCGCACCACCTGGGGACATTGTTATGCCATTACATTATTATTATGTCTCCCGTATAAGGCTTTATAAACTGCATGTCACATTGGCTTCTTTTGGCGTCGTTAGCGCATGATCATGTTCGTCTTCGTTGGTTTCATTAAAAGCTGCGGTGGGAGACTGCAGTTTGCTTCCCTCCTTTTTTCGGTACGCTCTCTGCCCATGACAGGTGTGTTTTATGGCCGTACAGTCACACACTACAGCCCATCTGTTGCCACGAGCAACAGTTCATCACTGGTCAGTGTTTAACCACAGGTGCACTGCTAATATTTGCAAGGCAGATGACTCTCAATATAGTGGTAGCGCTAACATGGGTGTTGTATTGGTGTAAGTGCATCAGGCATACAGAAATACACCAGAAATGTTCGCGTAACCGCTAGCTTGGTCTGCAAAGCAACAAATGCACTCTAACTCATGTACTATACCCTTTCAAGTGAAAAGTTTCTAACAAAGTAGATGGCGAATATACATCATCTTCCAGATTATATATTTGTGACGGTATTCATCAGCTATGTAGCAAGTAAAATTGCTAGTGTTGGAGAGGATGTTCTAATTGTAATTTGCAGGAAACAAACCACTTTCTTGCTGTAAGTTCACTTTATTTGATCAAGCAGGGAGTTGCAGGCTGCCTTAATACTTGATTCAGGGCTTGTACGTTCTGATCTCAGCAGGAGTGTCTCAGACACAAAGAGCACAAAGGATAGAATATTGTCCCTCTCCATGTTATTATTGAAATATTTTTGGTCTTTTTGTCTTTTGTTTGCTTTAAAGTGTTCTTAACAGGTATTTTGTTGTTGTTGTTGTTGTTGTTGTTCTAGTCATTTGCCCGTGCAAAGATTAAGCATACAAATTTTTGTATTTTGTTCATGCGTAGCTGGTGTTTTGCACATTCAACAGTGTCTGCATTATACTGAGTGTAATTTACCTTCTCATCCTGTGAATTATAGCTATGCACTATAAATGACATAGAAATATGGCCTAGATATGTGGTACACTAATTAGTATTTCTTTTTTTTTGTTGTCAAAGGTAGAAAGATTGACATTTTTGTCACTGTTCAGAACTGCCAGAGAGAGATGAAAAGTCACAGTTCTGTATTCACATCAGACAGACCGAGAATAAGCTTCCTGATGTTTCCCCAGTCATCTGAACTTCCTTGGAGCACCAGTGAAATGCTAAACCACAAGTCCCCATACCCCCCCCCCCCATCCCCCTCAAGCTCTCAGTAAGTCTTGAACACAGTGGTAAACAGACCAGTCACTATGAAGCCCAGCTCAGTACGAGTGTGGCACAAATTGTCGGTGTTTGCTTTTGCTGAGCGCGATTTCCCGCCGCTGGATCGACTCCTCGTCTCGGGACACGCGACGTATCGATGTTCTCCTAGCAGCAGACTGGTGGTAGTCACGACTCTCCAGGCCTTAATGGTATGGATGCACATAACAAAGTGTTCTTGACAACTCACCTTACAATTACTATAATTACAAAACCCAAGCAGGGAAAGACATGATCAAGTATCTCCTTGGGCAATAAACACTAGGTGGAATCTTAGTATGGAAAAACGGAGTTGGGTTTCTTAAGGATCACCATGGCAGCAAAGGTTTCGGCCTTCCCCCCTCAGAGCAAAAGGCGGTCGGCATGTTTGTACCACCCACGGATGGAAAACATTTCTGCCAAAAGAGGTAAATGTGGGTCTAGTGTGCCCTGCCCACTCAACCGTGCCAGCTTTTATATTTCTCATGTATATAGTAACAGCACATAGCAATTAATGGCTGTTTAGACTTGTGTTGTAAAGCTCTGTGAAGATCTGTGTGTCTGTGTTTGTGCGTGTGTCTGTGTGTGAAGTGTTGATACCCCATCAATGACCACAGGACAGGTGTGTTTGTTGTAGTCCATAAAAATTTCCATACAAATGCCCAAATATATTTGTTCATATATGTTGACAAATTGCTTTGGGAAGTGTCAGTGCACGTAAACCTTTGGGTGTGTTATGAGCTGGCAAATGGGAAACAGGGACTCCAGACATGTTCTAAAACCCAGGACAAGGGCAGACAGGCTAGAACTCACCTCCCAGTGCATCGCTAATCACATCAAACTGAAGAGAATAGCCTTCCCCTGCTATGTCTGCAGTTACCTTTGTGCGCTGAGACCCAGTGATGCCTGGGTCGCATTGTGCTATAGATCTCTACCTTTGGTTATTTATCAAAGGCCTCATTAGCTCATAAGCTTGGAAAATAAGTTTTGCCGAAATGACACCACAGAATGTTCAACTACATTAGGGAGGCGGAGTTGAGGGTTGGATTTTCACACCCACTGATCGGCTTTTCATGTTTCTGTGCTGTGTGTTCTGGTCAGTGTTGAAATGGATAATTCTGCAGGATTTAAGCTTCTTTTCAGACAGACTGCACCCTTCAGAGCAATTTTGAAGCAATGCTGAAGCTATGTTTGGTGTGAGGTCGAACTTAGGTGGGAACCGCATGTGCAGATTTTCATACCCAACCTACATCACAAGGAGCAGCTTACAGCCATACAGACTGTAATAAAGGCGAAGGGAAACTTGCACAAATTTATTTTAATTGTGAAGAAGTGCGGAGGAACAACCCAGGCCAGAGAAAGAACAGAAGAAGGTCAAGGAACTTGCATTCTGTCGTGCGAAATTCCTCAAAGCCCACATAACACGCTTGTCCTCAGACTCACACCCTGCATACACCCACGTCCCACTGTGCAGGGGCAGCGAATGACTGACCACAGCCGGATCGAGCGCTTTGCAAATATTATGTTAGCTTCGTGCTGTTCTTTGAACTTGACTGTATGTCAGAGCTGGCTTGTTTATGCTCGTGTTAATCTTAAGCTTGTTTTACAGATGTTTCCTACCTCGGCTTCTCCTCGCCGTGGTGGGAGGTCGCTCTCCTGGTGTTGACTTTGCCAGGAGACGGACCGTGACATCCTGTCAGTCAGTATGATCGTCTCGCTCAGCCACTGACGTCCAGAATGGCGGGGAAATAAGACTCCGTGTGTGACTGATCTATAATTCTTTTTTAGAGAGCTTTAATGCGCCCCAAGCTCTTTTATCACTGCATGAGGTTGAGCAACTACAAATGACTACCATTGATTAGGGTTCCTGATTCACACTGGAAATTGCCAGATTGATGCTCTTAGGCTTGTAAGAATGGATCCAGCGGAGTGAGGTCAATAGAACGTACGAATTCTAACGATGCGTGTTTTCCATGGCCAAGGCCCGGGCCTTGCTCACTGCAGACCTGGGATCATTAATGCAAATACAGCCCTATATTTTGTCCTCTCCTTTTGTAGATAATTAAATAAAGATTATAACTCATGTATCAATTGTTTAGGTCTACTTGGCTGTCAGCTGTGAGCGTGGCAGTGTAGTTCACATGGCCTAGTCGGTCTGTTTCTCCATCACCTTTCAAATACTCTCTGAAGTGATAGAAGCCAATGCTCTCCAGTTAATGTGATGCAAAAGTATATTCCACTTGGCCCCTTCCATTTTCTCAGGTCTAGAGATGTGGCATGTGAGAATCCATTAAGCAGCGTCTCCTGGTTTCACACACTCTTCAGTTAATTCTGTGGTGAGGTGAAGCAGAGATACAGGTGATTAAATACTTTCTGCCCTACATGCTGTCTCGTGGTCTGAAACCATCCCCCTCTTAGATCGTGACAGAATGTGTGCGTGTGTGTTTGGGTGTGTGTGTGTGCGTGCGAGAGAGAAAGAGAGGTATATTCAGAATGCCATTTCTGAGGGTGATGGATTTACAAAGATGAAACTACATTAATAGCTCTCTGGGCCAATGTTGGAGAACATACTGAACTGATTTCTAAAGGAACGGAGAATGGAGAATGCATTTTTTTTTAAGTCACAGTTCAAGTATATAATGGCCTCATATTAAATGATGAAGCCCTCTGTTGGGCCTGTAAATGTGAAAAAGACAACCCATTGGAATATCTGTTAACAGAAAGGTATGACTGTCTGTTGCATTGGTCTTATCTTTTTGACATTTTGACACTTGTGTTGACATTTCCGCAGGGACAGGTCACAGTGTACTATTTTTTTTTAAGATAAAAAAAATATTTTTAAGATGCAGTAAACAAAAATTATGCAGATTGTGTTAGCTCAGTGCAGTTTAACGGTTAAAATGTTTTACTGCAAAATCTGGTTTATAACTGAATAAAAAATAGTTTATAACCGAAAAAGCATAAGGCATAATGTTCGGGCACTTAATCCACAGAAATAGAAGATAGAAAAAGCACATATAGGTAACACGTTAGATAATACTCCCCTTTTAAAGGGTTTAAAATGGTTTATGAATGAATTAGGTAAACATATTAAACATCAACAATAACCAGTTAAATAAGTTAGTAATTTCACATGTTAATGTAAGGTTTCAGACTAATTAGACATTCTATAGGTGCTTAAATGGTTTTAATCTATTGCCAAATTTCTTATGATGCTCATCTGATGAATTTAGACTCACCATTACACAAGCACAGATCACTAATACACTTTTCTTGTATCATATATACTGCTTACTAATTATTTTTAAGGTTTAATAATTGTTAATAAACCCATTTTGACTTTTCATAAATACTGTCTAAGGGTAGTATTCTTCTTCAAGCCAATCTTTGGGCCAGTAATTACTGCTCAGTCGTTTGAACTTGCATGATTCATTAACACATTTTGTGTGGCTTAGCTGCTTAAAATGACCATACTGGCATTCGTTTGATATCTGCACTAAGCTGATATTTAAGAGATTTGATGATGGATTGTGTAGTCAAAGCTCAGATGAAAGAATGAATCGGGAGCTGGGGCAGAAAAAGTGATATAACGGAAGCTTTTACATGTTACACGTTATCCATATATATGAATGGAATGTGACCTACCTAAAATATTCACATTTGTATTGTTACAGTATTCAAGTATTCTGAATGCTGGAAACTCACAATCAGTACAGTGTTGCATCTTAAAAAAAAAAAAAGCTTGCCGTAGTTGAAAAGTAGCTTTTGAGAGAGCGACGTGTGCGTTTGCTTGGCAGGCGGTTGGTTTGTTTGAGGCTCTGAGGCATCGTGGCACTACCAGCTTCCTCTCCTCGTCCTTCCCAGACAGTGGCACATACACATGGGGACACGCAGTTCACTCTCCCTGTGCAAACAAGGAAGGTGAAGTCTAATGGTTTATAAAGCAGCGGTGGTTCAACACTACCGCTTCACAATATGTTGGAAATGGCTTTTTATCGCTGGCGCTTTCTGTTTCGTAAGTTACAGCTGCTGTTCCGCTTCGCTCGTCTGCGGCGTTAAACGTACGTAGCCTTGACACTGAACTGCTTCTTCACACGTATATAAAGACTGCGCTAATAGCAGAGGCCTTCGCTTCTCTTAACAGTGGGAGAGACAGGCGCGACCCTGGCTTTGTTTATGCAAAGCCGAATAGCTCTCGGGTATCTGTTCGTTCCTTCCTTTATCCGAAAGCAACTCTCTTAAAGACGAGCTATTAAAGTGATAATTTGATTTTCTTCCGGCCTTCGGGTGGAGCGATGTGATGCTATCGGTGAGGGCCTTTATCCCACACAGACTCGGACTATAGGCCTTGGTTTTAGTTGCTTCACGTGGAGCGCCCCCTCCCGCCCCCTGCCCGCCGACTTCTGCCTGATGGATGGATCGTTCCGTGAGGATTTATCTCCATCACGCTCTCCGTATTAGCGCACCCAGCAGCGACGCCGCGGATCACGCAGGGATTAGCAGGCCGTAGCATTCGTGCAGTGTGAGGTGGGTGGTATAGCTTCCTCCACCACCCCACCTCCACCCCCACCTCTGGTTCCATCACCCAAACACTTCTGACCCCAGGTGGCATTTCTGTATGCCCAAGGAGGCCAATTAATTGGCTTCAAAGAACACAGCACATTGGGTCCAGAGGATAACTGGGCTTTAGCTGCTGTTTCAGATGACAGCTAAGTGCAGGGGGTATCTGGGGTGCCATTGGTCATCATACTTAAGTGTACGACCCACGCAACATTACGCTTCTATTCAAGCACGACTGCCTCTTACATTTCAAACGAGGTCAGCATCTGCATACGATGCTAATGTCTCGAAGAGTCCGGGTCCGTTATCGTGCCCTTCACGAGAGCCCTAATCCGGCCGGCGCCAGAGATGTTTGGAGCAGACTAAATCTAGGTTCACCCCCAGCTTCACACGCCCACATGTGGAAGAGCAGAGGGATCCGTCCGTAATGAAGCTCTGACATGAAATTAACTGAAAATAATGCGCTGACATTTTTGCACAGCTGGAGGATTTGAATAATTGAGGCTCTAATAAGACTCCTTGAGAGGTCGACCAGGTGAGGCTTACTCTTAAAATGCTCCTGTGGCCCTGA